>NC_048314.1:25655946-25735921 GCF_013100865.1 Trachemys scripta elegans
CCCCCACCCCCCTTGCTTACCTACTCAGCCCCCCTTCCCTGCCGCCGGCTCTCCTGCCCCCCCGCCACTGCCTGCCCGCTCGCCTCCTTAGCCCCCTCCCCCTCCGCCGCCAGCTCACCTGCCCCCCTGCCACTGCCCGCCCGCTCGCCTCCTCAGCCCCCCTCCCTCACCCGCTGCTTGCCTACTCACCCCCCGCGGGCCGCACAGTGAGCCCACGCGGGCCGCATGTTGTGCAGGCCTGGTCTAGAACTACAGAGTGAAACTGCTGAAGATGTCCCCAAAATATCTCCACTCGTTCGGAATGTGAAAAAGCTGTAGGGCCACTGACTTCTCACAGTGTGTCATGGGGAGGAAGGAGATTGGTAGCAGGGTCCAGAGCCTTTACCTCTATCTCGCTCACTCTGGTCAAGCCCCGGTCAGCAAGGAGAGAAATTCTTGCCCAGCTGATGAGATCTCAGTGTCCTGCGTGACATGACCTGGAGAAGGTGGATCCTCATAACTATTCAGACTAACGGCTTTCCTTCTTGGCAGCCCAGCAGGGAGGCTAAGGGCTGAATAGGCCATTGATACAAAGCTAACTTCTCTCCCCCAGACGGGAGGTTACCTCAGGTCAGGGTGGGGCACCTTAGCATGAGGGGCCGTGTGCAGGAAATTTGCCAATATTATACCTGTTCTGTGGCTGTCAATCCAGCAGCACTAAACGTAGGGACAATTAAGCAAGCGGGAATGATGATCAGTCTCTGTATTGCGGGTGACTCAGAACTACTGGCATCCCTGCACACACTCAGGTTTTCTTGAATCCTTCTATTGATTTCACTTGGCCTCTGGAGAAAAGCAAACATGACAGCTCATCCCATGTTTTTATTGTTCTTTCACTGCTCTTTCCAAGAACGGCGCCCTGATCCGGTTCACATTGAGAACTGACTCCTCTGCTGATAAACAAATGTGGGCTTTGAAGCTAGCCCAGGCTGGGATCACATCACCAGGCCCAGGGCAGGCTCAGTGCATTCACGTCATATTTTATTTACAGATAAAAATAATAAAAGCCCCAATTATCCCAAGGGTGTAGTTTACATTAATTTAGCAACTGATTCCAAGGAGCTGCAGAGTTGGGAAGACATTGCTAAACAGTGAGAGCCCATCCTGGATTGAGTTACTGACAGAATTACAGCTGACACTAAGAACTGCTTGAAACGACTTGAGGGGAACTGCAGACAATGGGCTGCATTATTAAGCAGAATAAAGGTGAAGTTACAGGGGATATTTGAGACCAAAGACACAGTCAGTAAGTCTGCCACTTGGAACCGAACATCAGCTGCGGTTATACTAATAGCCAGCAGGGATCCAGGAGAAAAAAACAGGAAGAGTTGAAGTCAAGAAGGCCGGTTTACCGAGGCGTTTGTGCTTTTCAGCACTTGGGATGCAACCCCGTCACTGGGCTGTCATGCCCTCAGATACTATCATCACACTCCCTGATCTGGTCACCTGGCTGGGTCCCACTGATAAACCTCCCTGACACCAGGCTCCCAGAGCAAGAAATCTCAGCTCCCCCACCCCCAGATGAATGTGGACCTGTCCTGAACCTCCTTTCTCCGAGGGCTGGGAGACCGTGGCTGGTCTCAGTGAATCTGGCAGACACAGGTGACTTGGGCCTTTACCTTTGGCAGAATTGGTGTATGGGCCACTTCTGGAAAGTAAACGGCACAGGATGCAGCTGAAGGATCTTACACCCTGGTGTGGACACTGGGCGGTGGCAAAGCCCAGCTTCCACAGTTTCATATGAAACATCTGATTAAACACTTCATGCCAGACTTTCTGTGCCAGCCACCATTTTGGGGACATCATTTTGGTCTGCTCAGTTATAGCCATTCCAAGGGTTCCATTCTCTGACCTTTTATGCGGGTGCAATTGATTGAACCTGTATTGATTTTTGTTCTCCCAGTTGACTGTAGCGCAACCTCTATCTTTTAGATTAATTACAGTTCATTTGGAGGCCTAGGAACACAATTTACAGGTACAATTGGCTGCTTAGATGTCTGATCAGTAGCATTTATGCCCACAGAGCTCCCAACTTGGCATAGATTTACAAGCTTTAAGGACACAACACTGAGAACAGTTTTGCAAACTAGAGTTTAAAGTAGTAACATTCTGACAAGCCAAAAGTCCTAACCTACAGTACAGAGATCTGGACTGATGGCTAACTCCACCATAACTGTTTCTGTCCCCAGAGTGGCTTGGACTCCATTGCGTACAGTAGAAAGACATACATGCCATAATGGAGCAATTTTCATTATATCTCTATAACCTTAGAAGTAAATGTATTCAAAGGGTCAGGTTTTTTACACACAAGTTCACCTGGAATTGAGTTGCATTGTACCTAGCATTTTACAGTCAGCACCTAATTATCAAACCATTACTAACCCTGCCTAGCAATAAAAGCGAATAGTGAGCTCTGAATGTGACTTGGAACCGGTTTACAGTCCTTTTTCACTTGAAGCTCATTCTTCTATTCCCTATATCAGCTGCTGAGCAGAGAGAATGACAGCAAGAGCCATGCAAAGGGGATTCTCCTGATCCATTCAGCGACTCCGAAGTCCACGCCATGCTGATGGAGTGAGATGCGCCAAGTGCCACACTATGGGTACGTTGACTGAATCACACAGGAACAAGCTAGCTAGGAAAGAGAAAGGGACAAATCTTCTGTTTCTATCACACATGCGTGCACCTCTTGGGTTATCATCCGACATGCTGGCAGAGGAATACGAATTGTAGGGACCATTGACAATAAAAAGAGGAAGCCTCAATCTAGCTGAGCACCAGGAAAAGACCATAAAACAGGATGAGCATCAGAGCTCTGCATGGAACAGAGCTAATAGTACCACCCAATGGCCCACCTCCCACGTGCTGGCTCATGAGTAAGTGTAGAAGGCAGGCTGTAACATTAGCAATCTTCATTCAGTGAAAAAAAACCAAAACAAATAGGTTACTCCAAAACTGGACACTCTCAATCCAAAGTAAGAGCGTGCACACACAGACCGGAAAGAGATAAAGCTACATCTGATTTAGTAATTGTGGTTCTAGTCACAGTGTAGACAGGCCCTCAGATAAGGTGTAAATGCAGCTCTGTCCAAATGGCCTTCTAACACACAGAGCCAGTGCAGACAACATTTCGCCTAAGGACAACGGTTGGTGCATCCCCACTGGGTAGCCAAAATGTGAATAAAAGGGAAGCTTCTGTACTGAGCTTAGAACAGTTCCCAGCCCAAGGACAAAAAAGCCTTAGCCACCACTTGGGACTGCTGCCCAACGAAACAAAATGCACCCCAATTACTAGCACTGGGTGAGAGGGAAACAGAGCTGGCAAGTGTCCGCAGCACCATGTGAGACATTTTTTGCATATTATTTAATGAGCTAATTTGCATAATTGGAAATAATTTTTATCTGCCCGTGCTGGAATGTATAAGAGGGAAGCTGGGGTCTCTCTAGGGGAAGCATGCTGGGCTCCAGCTGGGGAGCTGACTTGGTCCTGGTTTTTCTGGGGTTCGGCTGGAGAGCAGGGATCAGTGCAGGTGAGCTCATGGCTAGTACTGAGGCAGGAAGCTGCTCAGTTTGGGCTCTAATCCCAATATTTATTTAGCAAGGAAACACGTTAGAAAAGGCTCATTTCAGCGGACGGGTGAATTCCTTTGGTAAGAGAGGAAGATGCTGTCTTGACAAATATCAGACAGAGGTAGTAAATGTTATCAGTGGTGTAGAATGAATCTCCTGTCTGTAATTAGCTATTAAAGCATTGAAAGTCTTATGCTGTGTTAGAGAGCGAGGTTTATTGCATTGTGGGTAGGGACAGTGTCCAGATCTTCCCTCCACACACATCCTTAGACACAGCTCTCAGCCAGAAATGTCTACGCCTGGCCATTTCATGGGGCTCTTTATGAAATTCAGCTAAACTAGTTTTCTTTTACTGCCTGTGTCAAGGTACTTCTGACTACCCTGAGAAAACCTACAGAGAATGGTGAAAGCCCAGTGTCTAAAACACTTTAGCAAGTCTCAGTTAAAGTGCATTGTCAGGATTTTCCAAATCATTTGTCACTCAGTATTTTTATGAGAAGTTCCTCTTACATTAAAAGCCATTTCCTCATCACTGCACACAGACAGCTTTGTTATTCTAGTGTTGCTCTCGTGCCCTGAGCTGAGTACAAGACTAGCTCAATTGATAACACACTTGCTTAATTTATCTGGGGCATGAACACCAACCACAAGCAATTAGCCAGGGCTAGTAACCCATCAGAAGCAAGTGCATTTCCCCCATCACCCTAGGTAAAAACAGATACAGTAACAGCAGGTATTGCAATCTCATTACCAACTACTTCACCTCTGTTTAACTAGCCCAATAAAGAGGTCATCAGAAAGTCTCAACAATGAGATTTTTTTCTTTTAAATGGAAGACTTTCTTTTACACATCCAAAAGTGCAGAGGTGGAATTAAATATTGAATTCCAAAACTATCATAGTCAAACAGGAAGTATCTACTGGGCTGGATTACTGTGTAAGCTGCTGTTACTTCAGGGCTGCTTACAATAAACTACAAAAGAGAAAACTTACATTCAAGTTACCTTAACAGTCCAATTTCCACCTACAAGAGCCAGGATGTCCAGAGTTAAGGAGCCCATCTCAGCTAATGCTCTGTCCCTGTGCTTACACCAGGTCGAACAGTGTGAGCTAAATAAGACATAATAAACCATCAACCCTGTGTGTGTGTGTGTGCGCGTGTGTGTGTGTGTGTGTGTGTGTGTGTGGGGGATGGGGGGGGGGTTAAAGTCAGACTCTTCCCCTCTCTGTTAAAGAGGCTTCTATAGGAAATCCTGACAGCAACTTACACAGGATGAGTCTTAGATGTATGTTGATATTCTAATATTCCCAAATATACCTGCATTCACAGCTCTCCCTAGCTTTCTGCCATTCACACAGCACTGTGATTACCGGAGAAGCTGCTAGCATGGTGGGGCCCTAAGTCTTGGTCCATTCACACTGTGGAACTGGAACCTGAAATTCAGAGATCTGACTCTGGGAGGAAGGCAAAGGGCAAAGCTAAGTCTTACTGTTTTGTGCCAAGTTTGTCGCAGAAGCTTAGATTGTAATGATCCACCATCCCTTTAGTCCAGACGCAATACAGAAAACATGGTGGCTATTGCTGGCAAGGTCTGTGATAGTTTCAAACACCCATACGTAATTCCATAAATCACGTGAGAACCCTCAGCTAGCTAATACTGATGAGGGGCACCTCACCATCCTGTTAGAATCCCATGCACAGGGATGACTTTTATTACCAACCCAGCATTCAGGGGTTTGCCTCACTGCAGAAACAGAACAGGGCTGGGGATAGCAAGACAAGAGAAGATGCCCTTTTCTGCTCTGTGGTGAATAATGGAGCACTTCGTTATCTTCTCCCTGGGGCTAGGACTCTGCTGGTCTTTGCCAGCTCATCCCTCTGATTTTCCTGTGAAAGAAAAGTCAGGTGGTTTTATTTCAAGCTGAATGTTCATTTCTTACCTGTGTCCACGGGGAAGATGGGTCCCTTTATGCCACTTTCCCCACCGCCTGGCTCATTGCTAGGGAGATAGGGTGGTTGACACAGAACAGCTAAACAAGTGGAAAAAGCCACTATGGTTTGGTTCGGAGCCAGGGCCGGCTCCAGGCACTAGCTGAGCAAGCTGGTGCTTGGGGCGGCAGATTGTTGGAGGCGGCATTCTGCCCAATCCTAGGGCGGCATGGCCGCTTTTTTTTTTTTCCCATTCCGGCCGCCCTGTAGGGGTCGGTGGCGCGGAGAACCAGAGCACCCTGCAGGGCAGTCCTCTTCCTTCTCTCCCTGCCGACTGGAGCGAAGCCCTCGCGGCAGGCGGCAGGAGGCGGCGCAGTGGGAGGGGCCGTGTGGCAGCATCCCTGCTGTAGCCCTGGCCACCCCCTTCTCTCTCTCTCCCACCCGCTACCTCCTCCTAGCCCCCCAGCCAGTCTCCCTGCATCCGCGCTCCGGCCGCGCCGCAGGTGTTTTGTTTTTTTTGCTTTGTCGTTCTGGCCGCCCCGTTTTGTTTTGGTTTTTTTTTTGCTTGGGGCAGCCAAAAAGCCAGAGCCGGCCCTGTTCGGAGCAGGCTCAAACCAAACAGCATTTTACTCAAACTGAACCAACTCCTCCAGGCTATCTTCTGTCTCCAGCACAGCAACTGGGGTTCCTGTTTCCTGCCCCACCCTGTGAGAGGAGCACAACAACAGGGGATAATCTGCCCTGACTCTGCCCCAGCCACAGCTGGGCCTTTCGCAGCCTCGTGTACCCAGCAGATTGCCCAGCACAGAAAACGATTAACTTTTTGGCCAATCCCAGTCAGTGTCTGAGTTCTGCCAGTCACAGACCGTGGCTCAGAACCTGAAATCTAGGGACTGATCGCTCAAGTGCCTCTGCTGACCCAGCTGCCATAGCCGAACATGGAGAAAGAGCAGATTTCTCTGACAGCCGGGCCCTGAACTGTCTCAGGCTTTAGAGACCAATATCTCTGCCTTCTTTTTATCAAAATGTGGTCAAAGCACCATAGCAACTCACTGTCCATTACATAGCAATGGATTGATGGCAGCGATGGGCAGGAGCCATCACAGAACTGCAGACTGTACGTGAACAAGGTTTGTAAAAATGAGTTTTCATCTTTTTGAGCAACAGTCACTGGATTGTGATCAGCTGGTCCTAGAGAAGATGCAAGTGAATGTGTGCGAAGATCAGAGAAGGTTGGCAGGTGAGTCCCAGAAAGCTCCGAGACTTGGTTCAATCTGAATAAGGGGCCAAGGCTTGGAGCTTAGCAGAACTCACTGCACCCCTTTGATCTGGGAATCAGGCTGACAGCAGGCTCCCTAGCCACATTTCCAGGATGTGCTGGTGTCTCAGCTTCTCTTGTGGCATTTCCCTGTTTCCAAGGAGAGATGCAGAGATTTAGACAAACTAAGAAAGCACAAGGGTGTCCGAAAATTCAAAACACACTTTTCCAGCTTCAAACAAGGTTTGTTTCAGCTGAGAGTTTAAGGCCACGGTTCATGTCAGTTCTGAATTTCTAAGCTGGTTCCTTCATCCCAAATAAACATGATGTGAGCACAGGTGAAGGGAGCCATCTCTGATGAACTCCCACTTAATGGACTCAATTAATAAAGAAAAGACAGGCACAGAAATGTACCATATGCAGCATGCACGGGAACAGGAGAGAGAATTCCAGTTTCAGATTTTGGGAAGAAGAACGCTGAGTCAAATCTCCCCAAATAGACATTGACAGGAACCAATTATCTCCTTAGAAGAAACTGACTGTTGGATCAGATTCAAGAGTAAATTTCTGCTTTAGCTTTAAATTCCAACAACCTTTTTTAATTAAAATGGTTTCTCCTCAGGATGTTCCAAGTTAACAATACCCGCTCTTTCCAGCCATGTATAGTAGAAGGTGGCATGGTATCAATCTTCTCTAACTGTCTCCTCAGCCACTCAAAACCTGGGCCCCTACTATAGTTCTGGGGGAGAGGGGTGAATTTAACTCTACTGCTGTACCATACCGAATATGCTCCCATCTGCACATGTACACTCATGCACTGTATGCAAACTGCGCTGTATCCTGAGGCCACTGCAAACGCCCACTGTCTTCATTGCCTCCAAGAGAGCTTTGCCTCAGTAAAACCAAAGTAAGGACCTCCAGATTTGACTCCTAGCCTATGCTCAACTTCCAGCGGGTTTTCTGTTCCAAAGGGTGGAGGTTTGTGACTCAAGTCAGTTTTGTATGTGTTATTTGAATGCTTTCATAGCCAGAAAAGCTATGGAGATTGTGTCCAAGATGCGCTTGGGCTTATTCCAGGCTCTCTGTTTGGTTGTGAGACTCCTGGAGAAAACAAACCCTGCTCTGAGTTCATTTTCTCACAGGTAAATATCACTTAGGCCAACAGTGAAATGGTTTTCGGGCTAGGAGCTGACGCACAGGGCAGTCCATTGGCTTGACTCATTGGAGGCGCCCAAGGCCAAGACTCAGGTGCACTGTCAGAGCTGTCTTGAGGCCCAGGACTGGAACAGCAGAGTGTGCTGCACATCAGGATTGAGGTACACTGGGAGAGCTGTGTGAGGATTGAACCATCACTTCAATTATTTGCATTTCTTTAACATTTAGATTTGACATTTACCTTTTCAGAATCCCCCACAAACCAGAAGTTCCTGGACCTTTGCTAAGTACCTGTATTCTTCTCCCCAAATTTGAGGAAAGATGGGGGGCCCTTCATGGGATTGAGAAATACACATTTCTAAGCTCCAGGTTTCACTACAGTATTAGCCCCTCAATAGGCAGCAGTGACATACACGGGCAGAATAGGCCCCAAGTGAATTCACCCACAGGATAAGCAGTCACAGCGTCTCATCTCACAATCTGTCACAGAAATAACTTCCCTTCCTATTCAGCACAGCGGGAAAGAAAATGAAACAAAATAATCATTAGATCCCAAATTGTGATGCTCTTGACTGCTAGAAAACAGCCCTTCATGAACATGGATGGTGCAGTTGTCAGAGACCCAGTGAGTCTCATCAGAGCGATGGGTCATTTAGCTCTCGCTGCGGTTCTGTTTCATCACAAACAATTGGCACACGTTGCTCCCGTTACAGATCCCAGCCTCTTGGCTCCAATTTCCCCACATTTCTATTTCCCTTCTCCATCGCTCACTCGTCTCCTCCATTGGCTGGTTTTCCAGACTGGAACTCTCCGGCTCTACACGTGACTGTACTGGGAGAGGGGAGTGACTCCTACCCCTCCCGCCCCCACTAGCAACGGGGGACCATTCCTCACGTATTTTATTCACGATTATTTTGACATTCTTAAGTTAAAACAAGATCGGTTGGCACTTGGGCCAGCACAGCAACATCTCCCTTTGATCCCAAGGTCACTGCAGCAGCTCCTGCTGTGCTGCCTCACAGTTTGTGTTCAGTAGCTCTGTTGGGGGAGTATTAAAAAAAAGACTTTGATTCCAAGCAGCACAGTGCAGATGGCTCCTTTGCAGAAAGACTGCACAGTGCTTAAAAGCACGAAAACTCTTGCAACTAGAGAGTGACTGACTTTTCCTGCCGAGGGGTTTTCTGGGGGGAAACAGCCTTGCATTTCTGTAGAAAATCCAAGGCAAACCCCAAAAGTGTTTTGCGTTGTCGGAATCTAGTGTTTCACTGCCCTGCCTGCCCAGCACAGCCCTGTGAAAGATCAACAAGCATGAAGTTGGTCATGTTATGGAGGAGCTGCAAAATACTCTTGATGATACCAGGTAGTTGTTCTCCCTCCATCCCCAACCAGGTTTATACAGTACCTACCCCTGACACTTTAGCAAACAGAATTACACACTGGACCATAATAACAGGAAGCATTTTGCAAGCTTCAGTATTGGCGCAAATCGTTTCGCTGGGACAGACAAGCTTCCTGGTTCCTCCAGGACAGGAGGCAGCTCCTCCTCAGAGAGATTTAAAATGCTGTTGCTTGAAGCAGCAGGATCCACAAACTCATCATTCTTCAGCCATAGAATAAGATTAAACCTGAGTGGTTTAGGCAGGAACCACCTGGTCCCGCCACACCCTTTAAAACCACACTGGGGAAAACTGGGTGGGCAGGGGACTTTCCTTCCTATGTTTCTTGGTGACCTAAGTTATTGATGTTTACAGCAAAGTGGCCCCCGGCCTCCCCAGGTTGGAGTGATGTCAGAATAATCCTGCACTTGTGATATTATAACCATTTCCACAGCAACAAATTGCAACTCCTGAACATAAGCTAAAGACTCACTGCAGGATGAAGAAGAAAGAGCAGGTGGTGTGGGAAGGCCTCTAGGAGAACAGCCAGACACCAGCAATACAAGCGAAGGGACACAGAAAATGCTGGTATTGCCAACTTCCCACTGCACGAGCAGGTCCCCCTTTGCGGTGTTGCTAGTTCCTGGTGGTACCTGGTTACTGGCAAGCTTCCAACAACATCCAGCAGATCCTCAGGCTCTTGGTTGCACTGAAAAGCTGAAGGGGAGAGAGGCCTGGTCTGTTTATTCTAATATAGGCAAAAGCTGCCAAAGTGCAGGATTCCCTGCTCTGGCCCACAAAACCCCCTCAGTGCTGCCCTGGGAGCACCGCGCTCTTTAGTAAGATGAGAAGCTATTTTACTCCCTGTGTTTATTTATCTAAAATTATTTAACTAGGCCAACCTGATGAGATCAATCTCTCATTTACAGAGGCAACCTGTCTGTTCAACCCCTAGGTCTCATTTACGTGAGCAGGGCCGGCCATGGAAAATCTATGCTGCTTTTGTGATGTGGATGACCCCCTACCACACCAGCAGAAAACCTTCCAAATTTAGTGCACATGTTTTGGCATGCCATCTGATCCATATTAGAACAGGCCTGGGCTGGGTTCCTCTGGTCAGCACTGGATTCCCACTGTGGTAAGCCACTAACCCAGTGACACCTAGTTTCTAATTTGAAAGTATTTTACATTTTGATACAGTATGTCTGAACTTTAAATGTTTTCCACTGGAGGTGAATTTTTCCCCATTTCATCAGGCAACCCTAACCATTTGGCACAATCTGCCTGTAACAACCCACGCTGTGGTCTAAAGCTCCCCTACCCCCTGAAAGGCACGTGGCAATGAAACAGAGCCCATGGGGGAGGAGATACTGGTGGCCCTAAAGCTGATCTCTACTACCACATGCGAGTGAGGAGCAGGCGTAGGAGCACTTAGTCTGAAAGGGCTGGAGGGCAGCTTGTCTCTTTGGCTCTGTTTCAGTCTGAGGGGTGAATGGTGTTTGTGTCCATCCATCTCTCATCTGAACAAGTTAAGCAGTCCCTGCGTATGGCCTCACCAATAGAGCACGTGTCATCATTCTCACCTGTGCGGACCATCGCCAGAGGAGAAGAGCACATCCGTGTCGACCACTTACACGGCAGGGGATGCAGGGCAGCAGGGAATCAGGCCAGCACATCTCAGCTCACCCCAGGGGTGCTGCCCCTACTGAACCTACCAGGCTAGGTTCTGATCCCATCCCCCACTCCGGGTAGCAGTGTCCCACTCCCCACTGCGTCTCCTTGGAGTCGGGCACCACTCGCAAGGGACGGTGCTTGTTGCCATAGGAAAGGGGCAGAATGTGGCCCACTGTTTGCTGAGAAAATGAACATTTGGGTTTTCACAGCAGCCGCTTACTCGATTTTTTGTCTGCAACTGAAGGTAGCTCTAGTGACAGTGCAGTGCCCCTGGAGACTGGAGTCCTCGCCTCACCGCCCGAGCAGGCCCAACATAGGCAGGAGCAGTACAGACCTCCCCAGATTACTCCAACCCACTGTGCGCACGTTGGCCAGGGCTGGGCAGGCCACTCTGGGTCCAGTGCTCATTCAATCCTTGGCCCATTCAGGCTGCCAGCAACAGGGGTGATTTTTTCCCTTTGATGGTGAACAATGGGACCCAGAGCCCCTTTCTCTATGCCCAGGGGGTGAGAATAACAGTTCATAATTTGTAACTGTGCGGGATAAAGACAATCTCTGTCAGTTTGGAATTTCCCATGCGGAATGAGGCCTCTGCCAGATGGGCAGAGTATGTGATTTGGCAGAGCTGGTACCTCGGACAACCGGCAGAGCTAATGGGAACTCAAGGGCAGCCTCTCTCGAGGCCACTGCTCCCAGCAAAGACTCCCAGCTCACTGGTAGCTAAATAAGAACTGTTTGTTGATGGTGGGCTAATAAGCAAGTCAGGAAAGTAGCCAAAGGCTTTTTTTTGCCAATTTGGGCAACTGACCAAGAGTGCCGTGGCAGAGCGTGCTTATTTTGGGCCCGATTCTGCAATAGTGTGACTGCTTTGCACCACACGCCTAGCAGTATCTGGTCATAACGCTGGCTTGAACTGGCCGTGGGAGGATTCATCCAGCATAAAGCTGATGTTCAGGGGCTCAGAGCCTAGGACAGAGCTCTAACTGCACTACCCCTCCCTGTTTCCCTCCGAACAGCTGAGACACCCTGTGCCACAGCAATTCCCTCTTCTGGGCCTTTGCAGCAGCATAAGCTAGAACATCCCTGAGCAAGGGGACTGGCCCTGCACAGAGGATGCATCAGGATGGGAGGCTTTAAGCCACCTTTGAACACACCTTTGACCTGTATTCTGTGCAGTCAGCTGCACCTGGGATCTGGTCCCAGAGCTGGATCCACTGAGCGCTATGCAACCAGTTGCACTGAAGGAACTTTACTTCTTCCAATACCCTAAGAGAGGCACAGGCTCCTGGCATTAACTTTTACATTAGCTAGTTAAAGGCCACCTGGCTTCTCAAACCAAATGTGCCCCACTGAGCAAAAATAATCTAAATATTCTTTAATCTCTCATACCACTGGATAAAGAAAAGGGAAATACTGCAGAGTACAGAAACGCCTAGAATTAACACCAGCACTTGGAAGTCGGAGATGCCTATAAACTTTTTAAATCCTAGTAACAAATGTTTCCTTAACCTTTCCAATTTTAAAGTATAACTGAACCAGCAACCCTCAGCATATGCACCAACATGTGCTCTTGGGAGCTTCCTTTAGAGAACACATTTTATTTCTGTTACATGGAAACACAGCCATGTTTCTTATTGGCACTGCACACTCCACTTTAAGGATTTACTTTTTAAGTGAGTCTGTGCCTTCTGGTCAAGAAGGCTTCATAGGTTTTGAACGTCCAGCAGCCATGCAGAAAAATCCTGAATCATCAGACAAAGTGATTCTCCTCCACTGTAGGTCACTTATTCTTGGCTTCACTTCACATCCCCACAGCTACCTCTCCTTTACTGAGTGCACAGGAAAGATACACCCATAGATTCCAGGACTCTGGAGAAGGCTTTGAACGAGATTTGCAGAGAGATGAGATCTCTCTCACTTTCTGCGCTATTGACCCACCAAGGTGCAGTTCTTCATAAGTCAAAACCTCCTGTGGCTTCCACCTGCTCTGTGAACTACGAAGGGCTAGTAGCAGCACACAGCTGTCACATGGCATAGCATGTTTTGGGATGTAAACTGACTGGACAAAGGACATTGGGAGGAGAGAGATTCCACATAACCACTGTGTGCACCAGGTTAGGGGTTGGGGATCAAATCCCCATTAAAGACTATCATGCATTAGGCCATGGAAAGCCACACCAGACACTGGAGTGAGTTGTTCACAGTCTGATTAACATTCAAACTCCAAAAGTTGCTTCTGTAGCTGTCCAGGCTGAGTTCTGAGATGTGTTTAATCAGGATGTGTGTTTCACAGGGGAAGAGAGTGTTACTGTAAAAACTCTTCATACCTCCCTCTCCACCCAGCATACAATATCTGATGGACAGATAGTCTATACAAGTCCAGCCTCTCCTTCATGTCACCAAAGCACAGTGAGGCAAAAGACAGTACCCTCAAAGAAGGAGTTGCTGGAATGGGTGCCCATCTTCATAAAATGTAAGGACAATACCTACAGCTTTAACCTCTGGCCTCTTCTAGCAACCACAGAAGTGTGTCCTAGGTGACAGTATGGCTCAGTGGAGTAAAGTGCTGGTAAAATGATGAATTGCAGAAGATCCCAAGCCTGGTGTTAATTGCTCAATGAAACATGCTTTGTTTTCCTTCTTGTGCCTGCTGTGTTCTTGGACAGTAGAAGTCTGGTATCCCAGAGGAGGAAAGCTTTTCTGTTGAACTGACACCCTTCTCATCTGTAGTGATAAGCCTGCTTATGACTCAGGAGAGGTCTGGAACAGAACAACCAATGCACTATGTAGCTCTGCGAGTGTATTCACAAAGTTCTCCCATCCCAGTTCCTCTGTCCCATTTGGGGTCAAAATGGCTTCCTATCCCTACAGTAATAATTCCTCTGAACAATGTGGCTCTGAATTGCCCTTAACCAGCCAGCGCAGGGGGCTGCGCCGTGGCCCCAGAGAATGTTCTTGTTTGTTCACTCGCAAAGGAAATAACATACACTTAGTGATGTTGGAAAAGGTTCAAGAAAAAATCCTGCAACAATGACTGGAGTTTTTGTTTCAATTTTTTTTTTTTAAGAATCTTTGACACAACCTGAAAGTTCATCTCCAAATATGACATGCAAGAGAGGAAGCAGGTGCAAACCACATTCCCAAGGAGTGCCTTTTGCAACAACCAGGGAACAAAGGGGCAGTCTTACCAGCCTAGTGAGGCATATCACAGCAGCTCACCAAGATACACACAAGCCATTTTCTTGTGGCAAAGGCTGAGCTGGGTTTTCCAGGTGATCCTTAAGTGTAAGGAGCAAATGATACCTGCAGCGAGCAAGTTAGTTTTAAAGTTTCCAGTGGAACTTAAAAAAAGCTTTGCAGACTTAAAAGTGAGAAGCAGCAGCAGACTGCCCAGAACAGGTTGTGCAGCATGAGAATTCTGGAGACAAGAAAATACATATTAAAGCCCAGCTTCTCTTTAGCCTCACATGCTTTATCTGGTGGTGCAGTCTCCTTCCTTGGAGGTTTTTAAGGTCAGGCTTGACAAAGCCCTGGCTGGGATGATTTAGTTGGGAATTGGTCCTGCTTTGAGCAGGGGGTTGGACTAGATGACCTCCTGAGGTCCCTTCCAACCCTGATATTCTATGATTCTATGATCTCCAACACATATTCAGAATGACAACCAAAAAATAGTAGTGTCTTGAATGTTGATGCTTTGAACCTTCAGTGATTTGCCAACTCACAAACAGATTTAGTTTCATCTGGTGAAATGGCTAAAGCAAATTGTTTTGCATGTTTCTAGGGTCAGACTGAAAGCCCAATCACAATAGAAATCAATCAAAAATTAAAAGGCTATAAATTGAAAAACATAAATAAAAGGCAATACTACTTTATAAAGCATAACCAGTAGAAGTCACTGTTACTGGAAATCAAGTCAATGCCTGTGGCTGGATTTTAGAAAGAGCTGACTCGTTTTATAACCAGTGGCATTTGTAGCTATGCATGCTCAGCAATTGACATGGGAAATACTCACGCTCTGCTCTTCCAGTAGTCTCTGAATGAGAGGATCAGGAAGGGACTATCTCCCCATGTACAGTGATGCACAGTTGGTTAAGTTGTCAGGGGTGAGGAAAGTGAGTTTCACCTTTCTCTAAAGATAGGATCAATACTGATGCAGGCAGGGTGCTGGACTAGGTGGCCAAATGGTCTGAACAGGCATGTGGCAAACCCTACCAAAACTTCAATGGCTAGGCTATAAACCGGGGCTGGTAGAACACTATGTATGCAATAGTTTCCAAATCTCAGTGCTGCACTGCCAGAGATACGCCATGCTCTTTAATGGCAAATACATGCTACCTAGCCCATTCCAAAGGCCAGGCTTTAAACACGTTACAAAAATCTGTCAACTTGGTCCAATCAGATTAAAGTTCACTGAAATAATCAGATACCATCATTTCCTTTGTCGGTTTCAGTTCAGTGGCCTAAGGGCACCTTAAACAGTGACTGGTTTCATGATACGAGCACTACAGGCTTCACCTGTCAGAGAGCAGACGGAGAGCCGAGCTGATAGCGGAGCTGTGCCCACCTGGAAGACAGTCCAGGTAGCTGGGTGACTTCCTGGAACCCCAGTCCCAAGTGTCATTTTTCCTCTGCCTAGTGCCTCACCTGCACACAGGTATGAGCAACAGAGCTGGGGCTGTGAGCCTCCCTGACAGGAAAAATACATGCACAGCTGGACCCAAAGGCTGGATTCTGCAAGGTGCTGAGCACCATCAACTCCCAAGGGGAGCAAATTCTTTTCTCTGAAATGTTACCAAGAGGGAGATGGGAGAAGACACTCAACTACAAACGCTCACCACAGGGGTTATTTGTAAGAATTAACTGAGACTGACACAAGCTCACCAGTTTCCAAGTGCAAGGTGTTTGCTGAGCACAGCAGAGAGCTCCCTTGACTGAAGTAGCTCTTCGCGGGGGTCTCTCAGGCTCTTTGTTTGCTTTCGATTGTTTGAGCTGTCACAAAAGGGGTTGTATCACAGAGAATGTGCACCAATGTCACTCTTGTCTAATCCCAACAGCGCTCACTTGATGTCACTCCCGCTCTGAGCCAGTCTCGCTGCTGCCTACATCCCGTTTAGAGATCCCCCTCAAAGCAAAACAGTGGGTCTGCCTGGCCTTGGAGGATGCTCAGGAGACAATAGGGAAGCAGAGTCTAGTCATTTAGGAAGAAAAAGTGCAGAAAATGAGTGTGTGAAGGGAGCGTTTTCATTCCTAAGCAGCTGAAAAAGCCCTCCCTGATTTGGGCCTTCAACTTGCTCCCTGTTGTGCAGGGTTGGATAGTGTGTGTGATGCTGGAGAAGGAGCGAGCATGCCTGGATCAGAGCTGGAACAGAATAACCCCTGGGTTCTGCGCTCCCGCTCACTGCTCAGGCACCCTGCAGCAGCACCAGGCACCTCCACTCTAACTGCTCACCTAAACCAGTTTGCTTTGGGGGCAGCGTGCCAATGGCCTCGTTTATAATGTAAGAACATCCCCAGTGATGCCGGGTGAATCATGGAGGGAGTCAGTGCCAGATCTGGGAGCAGGCATTAGACGTTTCTGGCTGAAGACACCCGTCAGTGGCTGCCAATGTGCTAACCATCTTATGTGATGTGCTTCTGCAAGACAATGCCAAATCCATATTAAGCCCACTGCCAAGAGTGAAAGAGATGACTAAGGAAGGGGAGGACCAGTGTCTACATCATCCATCACTGTGACTGCTCCATCAGCTTCCTGCTGCTTTCTCATGCTACAGCAAATCAGTGAAACTCTAGAAGATGCATGAGCTCCCTCTGCTCGTTATCTATCTTTATATCAACTAACAAAGCAAATACCAGTTACCAGGCTGCAGCACCATGACAGAGCCTTGGGTTCAGGGCTTTTCTATCCAGGCCGAACAAGCTCAGAGTAGTAATGAGTCAGACACAACCCCAAAAGATTCAGAAATTCTGATGTGTGTGCTAACAGTCGGCTCCTTCTCACACTGGGGGGACTAGAAACAAGACTGCAAATGTTGCATGGATAGGGCATCTTTATGAGATGTCCATCACTTTCTGCTTCCAGCCTGCTGGGAGATTCCACAGGAGCCACCTCTCCTGGTATTTGGGTATTTCAGCTTCTGGATCGAACCAGGAAATGAAAAGTCTTCTCTGAAAGAGCAAACGGGCAGTTTGGAAGCTTAAGGAAGATTCAGTCAGGTTCTTATTTTAGACAAACACGTCTCCTTATCCCTAGCTGAGCCCATCCCAGTGCTGAGGAGTTCAGTGCACGCCCAAGGGAGTCGCATGGCTCTCAGAACCAATGGAGAATTTTTTGAATGTATTGATCGAGCCACAAAATTAGACATGGAGAAGACCTGTCAGGCCCCAGCTAGCCCATCTCCCTGGTGCCAATACAGGATTGTTCCTTTACTGCACATTTACGCAGGTTTACTTTAAATGTCCCAAGCAATGAATAGGGCCCTACCAAATTCACAGCCATGAAAAACGCGCCATGGACCATGAAATCTGGTCTCCCCCCAGCAAATCTGGTCTTTTGTGTGCTTTTACTCTAGACTTTACAGATTTCATGGTGGAGACCAGTGTTTCTCAAATTGGGGATTCTGACCCAAAAGGCAGCTGCAGGGGATCACACGGTTATTTTAGGGAGGTCACGATATTGCCACTCATACTTCTGCACTGCTGCCTGCAGAGCTGGACCATCAGTCAACAGTCGCCACTCACCTCTGAAGTAAGAGTGGCAATACCATACCATGCCTTCCGCGCTGCTGCTGGCTGCAGTTCTCCTTCAGAGCTGGGCTCCCAGCCAGCAGCCACCGCTCTCCAGCTACCCAGCTCTGACAATATATGGAGATATACCTATCTCACAGAACTGGAAAGATCATCGAGTCCAGCCCCCTGCCTTCACTAGCAGGACCAAATACCCCAGATCCCTAAGTGGTCCCCTCAAGGATTGAATTCACAACCCTGGGTTTAGCAGGCCAACGCTCAAACCACTGAGCTATCCCTGAAGTCAGCACTGCCGACAGCAGCAGTGCAGAAGTAAGGGAGCACTACCGCAATCCTGCCTACAATAACCCTGTGGACACGGACACACACACACACACACACACACACACACGCTGCCACAACTCCTTTTTGAGTCAGGACTCTTACAATTACAATACCATGAAATTTCAGATTTAAATAGCTGAAATCATGAAATTTACGATTTTTAAAATCCTATGGCCATGAAATTGACCAAAATGGACTGTGAACTTGGTAGGGTCCTAACAATGAAGCTTCCACCCCTTCCCAGGACAGACAATTCCACAGGCTGATAGATCTCACTGTCAGGAAATTCTTATTATTATTCAGCCTAACTTTTTCCTGTCTTCCTTTCATGCTACTGCTTCTGGCCATACCCCTGCATTCCTGTCCCCCCCCCCCCCCTTGGCATTTTTACGCTCTTCAAATATTTGAAGACTTATCATATTCCCCCCAGTAGACTAGCAAGCTAGACTTATTGAGCTCTTTAATCTTTCCTCCTAAATCACTGCCGCCAGCCCCCTGACCATTTCCATAGCTCTTTTATTATTTCTTTTTAACTTGTCAATATCTTTCCTGAATCATGGTGTCCAGACCTGAGCATGATACCCCTTAGTGCGGGCTCCGGGAGTAGTTGGAGAGAGGCTATCAGTGCCTTCCTGCTTCAGGATGGGATTGTTTGCAGCACGCAGCCCAAAAATTTCACTGTTGTGCTTCACAAATTCATGTCTAATCTGTCATCCTCTGCCTCCTCTAGGCGATATCTCCAGACCCTGGCAGTCAGGCGCAGATGCTGTGAGAAAGTGCTCACACTCAGACAGAGACTAAAGCAGCCCTGGTATGGATATTGTGACAAGATTTCACCTGCTACAGATTAGAACATCCATCAGGGTGGGGAGCAGCAGCCCGGCTTTGCCTGCATTTGCCCAGCCCAATCCAAACTTCTAAGGCCTCCTCACTCCCTAGAATACAGTGGTGTGAAGCACTTTGCAGTGATGCACCGTGCAATTACTTGGGGGGAAGGTCTCCCTGTCCCAGTGGGGCACTGGCCATAAGCCTGATGCACAGGCCCCTAAACCTATCAACAGAAGTGCAGTTGCTGCCAATTCAGTCAGCTAACCTTCCCCCTCCATCCACTAGTGCAGGTGACACTGAATTTCAAAGCTGGCTTCCTTGGATCTCTTTTTCAAAATTAAACCCAACAATCATCCTGCTCCTCCACTGCAGCCGAACACTGCGGCATTATTCTGAGCAAAAGGCTGGGAGGGAAAGCAACTAACCCGCAGAGTGACAGGAGAACTGCAGAAAATGACCCTGACAAATAGCTCACTGTTTAACCCTAGAAGTAAAGAACCTGCATGGAAATGAGACCATGGTGGGGTGGCTAGTCGAGCAGGAAAGTGGATGTGCACAGCTGCTGACACCAGACTCAGCAGTGTTATCTGGGAGAGTGGGATTGGAATCCCAGAGACCATTACATCAAGGGAAGCATGAAAAGCCAGGATAATAGGGTAAGGCTCTGGTGCTCATACTTGGAGGTGGGCAAATTGTGCAAAAAAAATAATAATAAAAAAAATGAGGCCTGAATATTTGTATTTGGAAGTGAAAGGCTCAGATCTGTAACTAACTGCGCAATGTGAGTCGTTGAAATATGTCTCTGATGTTAACACTGCTCCTATAGCTGAATGATTCAGCCTGCTCTGCTCATATCGGAGCACACAGCACTTCCCACCACCAGAGAACTCTGCAGTCATTAGTTAACGAAGCCCCACGCCACCTTGCTGGTTCATTATGGCCAGTTACACAGAGAAGCTGAAGTGACTAGTTATTTGCCCAAGGCCCTGGGGGAGTCAGGACTAGAACTCAGGACCTGTTGGTATACGGGCCTTTACTTAAAGTTCTAGACTCACCTCTCCCTTTCCCCAGGCCTGGCAGAGGAGTGGAGCTGTTAGCTAAAGAGGCAGGGGTGCCAGGATACAGAGCTAAATGACAGCAATCAGGGCTGGCTCCAGGCACCAGCCTGGCAAGCAGGTGCTTGGAGCGGCCGATCTGGAGGTGGGCGGCACGTCCAGCCATTCGGCGGCAATTCGGCAGATAGTCCCTCACTCCCGCTCGGAGCGCAGGACCTCCTGCCGAATTGCCGCCGCAGATCGCAATCGCGGCTTTTTTTTTTTTGGCTGCTTGAGGTGGCCAAAACCCTGGAGCCGGCCCTGACAGCCATCAAACTAGGTTTGCTTTTCACTGAAATTAAATATTCAGATTATAATGTTTTGATCAAATCATTATAATCTAACCAATTCAGACCCACAGATCGCTCTGGTCCCACCCCAATTTCCTATGTTTACACAAGGGAGTTTATTTTAATTTCAGCTGCTTCCCAAATAGTTAAGTCAGGGGACATTTGATTTCTTAAAATCCTTCCTAGCTGCAGCCAACATGCTTTCAGACAAGCCAGCCATGCAGGTGCCTCTGTGGAACGAGGGATTAATGGAGTGATCACAAGGTCTACAGGCCTGAATCTGCTTCCAGCTCAGGTCACCAGCACAGGTTCTAGATTTGGCTCCACTGCCTGCAAACCAGCTGATGAGCTGAGCCTTGGAAGAAAGCAAGGAAAGTCAACTGTCTACAAATGAGACATGGAAAAAGATGACACTTCGCAACACCTGGATAGTTCATAGTTGGGAAAAATGCAATGTGAGGGCAAAGGTTGCTTTGGTCTGTAGAATATAGTCTACGTATCCCATAATACAAAGATAAGGTGATATGCAATGGCAAAATGAAAGTCAGTCAATTAAAGACACATATAAGGAAATGCTCCCTTTAATTTGTAGAATTCCTGTTGGCATGAGGTCAGCAAGACAAGTCATTTAACAGGATTTAAAAGAGCAAGCTAATTTGGTGAGCACTAATAATATGTAGTAGAGTTGTGCAAGGTAGGATGGTACAGAGGAAATCATGCTTCAGGGTGTAAATTGATGATCTGTAGGGTCAACAGCGTTTGGGAAGTGGCTGAGTCTGTTATGGGAAGGAGGGTTTTAGCTTCCTCTGAAGCACTGGACACAAGACGTAAACATCAAAAAAGGGGCACCAACCTGCTTTGGCAAACCCCAGCTCTCTACCTTCTATGGCATCAGCCCCTCCAGGCCTGGCAGACAGCACCTGGACAGAACTCAGGGCAAGCGAAGATTCCTCTCTGCCCAGCATTTGAATGTGAGAAAGGCCAAATGCTCTCTCTCTTCCATGTTCTTATATATATTTCATTGAGCTCACACACCAAAACATGGGCCTCCTCAATGCTGTGTTTTAGAGCTGCCTTTGCTTGCTAGAAGAAAATTAAACTGGTAACATTTTTGAGGAAAAGTTTTTTGTTTTTGTTTTTGTTTTTTAAGAAAAAGCAGGGGCACCACCTAATGGTGAGTCACAAACTCTGAATTTTTATTTGTATAGCTTGCTAGCTATCGGTGCTGCAATGAGATTGCAGAGAGCAAAGGAGATAAAATTTGGCCTATAATTGTGTTCAGTTGAGGCTAAATTGCAGATTATTAATTCAGAGCATTGTAAATTCCAATCAGATTACACTGTGAACTACAGTCTGTTATCTCATATTACACACAGAGGGACACACACAAAACTGACATTTAAAAAGGAAATGACCAGGAGAGTTAGGCCAAACTCTTATTAAATTAAACTTAGTTTTCAGAAACTGAGTTATTTCAGTTAAGGAAAATAGCCCTGAATGCTGTCCAGGATCTGCAATGACATTCCAGTTTCTCCCTGCTGAGCAATATTTCAGCTTGAAATTTACAAAAGGGACAGATGCATGTGTTTTGATCTCTCAAATTAAAAATGAAAATAAAACACCCTTCTTGAAGTTATCATTGTGAATTATTCTTGCACACGGGCTTTTAAATTAGCCCAAGGAGTTTGCTTTATGATGGCAAAGTGCAAACCAAGAGAAGAAAACATGCTGAATTAGAGAAATCTGGATGTCGCCCCTTTGCGCTACCTGCATAAAATTGAAGCTCCTAGTTTCTCAGGCCAGTAAAGAATTACAGATACTCAATCACCAGCTCTGGGACTCTGAAGGGGCAGAGATTGCATGGGAATGGGGCTTTTGGGAAGTTCAGCATGTTTGGGATGGTTGATTACAGTTCAAAATAAGATTAAAGGAATCTCTTGCTGAACATTCCTCAAGCTGATAAATGTAGCAGAGGAAATGCCTTGACAGCTCACCAGTTTCACATCTTTGTCTGTGTGGAAGATTTTGTGGCCAGCAGCATGTAGGTAAAACATCTAGCACAGAGCCAACTAAAAACCCAGGGCTGAACCCACTCCAGGATGTACACTGACAAGCAGACACCACAAGGGACCAGGCAGAGGTACCTCCCATGATAAAAATAACTGGATCAGGATGGCAGCATGGCTGTCTGCATAGCCGGGATGATGGCATTTCCAGACAGATGACAGACTCAGCACCGCCTTCTCCCAGCCAGCCAATGGTGGTCTCACTGTCAAGGCTCATTTGAGTTTGGGTCACTCCTGTCACGGAAATGTACAAAGTCTGATGTTCAGCGTTACCATTAGCTCTTGTCGTTAGAAACCATGCAATGTTCCTTGGCCTGCACAGTCTGCTGCTAACACCGCATGTGAGAGCTGGGACAGTGAGGAGAGGAGGAAGAGGGAGGAGACAGAAGGAAGAATCCATAATGTGCTCAAAGGGACAAAATAGCCAATTGGCACCAAATAGCCCCTTTCTGGGTCCCAGCAAGGAGGCCAAAGGCAGGGAACTCCCCTCTCACCTGAGGGGATCCAGTCAGGGCAGAATTGAAACATACTGAGGATGCAACTTGCACTGTCGCTATCTGTGGTTCCAAGGCTGACTGGCAAAATGATTTTTTACCATCCATCCTATCTGACTGAACCCACCACAACCACATCACACACAGGGCAGCATGAGCCATGCTCAGTGATCACCATGAGCTGGTCGAGTTCAGGATCCTGACACAAGGAAGAAAGGAGAGCAGCAGAATACGGACCCTGGACTTCAGAAAAGCAAATTTTGCCTCCCTCAGGGAACTGATGGGCAGGATCCGCTGGAGGCTAATATGAGTGGGAAAGGAGGCCAGGAGAGCTGGCTGTATTTTAAAGAAGCCTTATTGAGGGCACAGGAACAAATCATGCCAATGTGCAGAAAGAATAGCAAATATGACAGGCAACCAGCTTGGCTTAACAGTGAAATCTTCGGTGAGCTTAAACTCAAAAAGGAAGCTTACAAGAAGTGGAAATTTGGACAGATGACTAGGGAGGAGTATAAAAATATTGCTAGAGCATGCAGGGGTGTAATCAGGAAGACCATGGCACAATTGGAGTTGCAGCTAGCAAGGGATGTGAAGGGTAACAAGAGGGTTTCTACAGCTATGTTAGCAACAAGGAGGTCAGAGAAAGTGTGAGACCGTTACTGAATGGGGGAGGTAACATAGTGACAGATGATGCGGAAAAAGCGGAAGTACTCAATACTTTTTTTGCCTCAGTCTTCACGGACAAGGTCAGCTCTCAGACTGCTGCATTGGGCAGCACAGTATGGGGAGAAGGTGAGCAGCCCTCAGTGGTGAAAGAACAGGTTAAGGACTATTTAGAAAAGCTGGACATGCACAAGTCCATGGGTCTGGATCTAATGCATCCGAGGGTGCTGACGGAGTTGGCTGATGTGATTGCAGAGCCATTGGCCATCATCTTTGAAAACTCGTGGGGATTGGGGGAGTCCCGGACGATTGGAAAAAGGCAAATATAGTGCCCATAAGAACATAAGAATGGCCATACTGGGTCAGACCAAAGGTCCATCCAGCCCAGTATCCTGTCTACTGACAGTGACCAATGCCAGGTGCCCCAGAGGGAGTGAACCTAACAGATAATGATCAAGTGATCTCTCTCCTGCCATCCATCTCCACCCTCTGACAAAAAGAGGCTAGGGACACCATTCCTTACCCATCATGGCTATAGCCATTAATGGACTTAATCGCCATGAATTTATCTAGTTCTCCTTTAAGCCCTGTTATAGGCCTAGACTTCACAACCTCCTCAGGCAAGGAGTTCCACAGGTTGACTGTGCACTGTGTGAAGAACAACTTCCTTTTTTTGTTTTAAACTTGCTGCCCATTAATTTCATTTGGTGGCCCCTAGTTCTTATATTATGGGAACAAGTAAATAACTTTTCCTTATTCACTTTCTCCACACCACTCATGATTTTATATACCTCTATCAAATCCCCCCTTAGTCTCCTTTTCTCCAAGCTGAAAAGTCCTGGCCTCTTTAATCTCTCCTCAAAGGGACCCATTTCAAAACCCTAATCATTTTAGTTGCCCTTCTCTGAACCTTTTCTAATGCCAGTATAACTTTTTTGAGATGAGGAGACCACATCTGTACACAATATTCAAGATGTGGGCGTACCATGGATTTATATAAGGGCAATAAGATATTCTCCGTCTTATTCTCTATCCCTTTTTTAATGATTCCTAACATCCTGTTTGCTTTTTTGACTGCTGCTGCACACTGTGGGGACGTCTTCAGAGAACTATCCACGAGGACTCCAAGATCTCTTTCCTGATTAGTTGTAGCTAAATTATCCCCCATCATATTGGATGTATAGTTGGGGTTATTTTTTCCATGTGCATTACTTTACATTTATCCACATTAAATTTCATTTACCATTTTGTTGCCCAATCACTTAATTTTGTGAGATCTTTTTGAAGTTCTTCACAGTCTGCTTTGGACTTAACTATCTTGAGCAGTTTAGTATCATCTGCAAACTTTGCCACCTCACTGTTTACCCCTTTCTCCAGATCATTTATGAATAAGTTGAATAGGATTGGTGCTAGGACTGACCCTTGGGGAACACCACTAGTTACCACTAGTTACCATCTTTAAAAAAGGGAAGAAGGAGAATCCGGGAAACTACAGACCGGTCAGCCTCACCTCAGTCCCTGGAAAAATCATGGAGCAGGACCTCAAGGAATCCATTTTGAAGCACTTAGAGGAGAGGAGGGTGATCGGGAACAGTGAACATGAATTCACTAAGGGCAAGTCATGCCTGACCAACCTAAATGCCTTCTGTAATGAGATAACTGGCTCTGTGGATATGGGGAAAGCAGTGGCCGTGATATATCTTGACTTTAGCAAAGCTTTTGATACGGTCTCCCACAGTATTCTTGCCAGCAAGTTACAGAAGTATGGGCTGGATGAATGGACTGTAAGGTGGATAGAAAGCTGGCTAGATCGTCGGGCTCAACGGGTAGTGATCAATGGCTCCATGTCTAGTTGGCAGCTGGTATCAAGCGGAGTGCCCCAAGGGTCGGTCCTGGGACCAGTTTTGTTCAACATCTTCATTGTCCAAGAGAGCAGGAGGTTTGAGATTGCTGGTCTCCCAGCTGCTGGAAGGCGCTCTGTGCAAACCTTGTACCAATGAATTGCAGTGCACACTGCAGTCCCCTCTGTCAGAGGTAGGGGGCAGCACCATCTCTACAGAACTCAACACATGCTTTACCTGGTATAACCACTGGGCAGGGCTATGGCTTGTATACTAAGCGCTGGAGCCAGGTTGTATTTTGCATTGTTCTGGAAATTCTCAAGCCACATGGGGATGTGAATAGCATCTAGGATGCAGGACTGAGTCTTTTATTTCAATGCAATGTGCTTTAAAATGGTCAAGAGACTAGGAACCCCAAAATGCCATTTATAGGGTGGAAACACCAAATGAGTCTAAAAGCACTACTCTCCTATATTAAATTCCAAAAATGTGCTTTAACAAGTGGGATTAGAAAAGAGCTGGAAGGCTTTAGCACGATACATGTATCTAAGATTGTTTTGAGAACAGGATTATAAAATCATTGTAAGATACACCAGAAAACTGTGCAGATTCATTCCAATCCATGGGGCCAAACAAACAAACACACATACTCACACATGCACCAGATTCCTGTGGTCCAGGATTAAGCACCTGTATTTGCAGTCACTAAATAGCAAGGTACAATATTTAGGATACATGGGCAATTCATTGTTGATATACTTTTCCATATCCTGTTACATTCCCCTACAATAACAATGCAAAAATTAACATTTGAAGGAAAAGTGTCCCTTTTTCAATGCATCCGTCACACACAGCCAGGAAGTGACATGGATCTGTGCTCTGTTCTGTACAGTTTGGGATTTGGATTTGACTGTATGAAAGAAAGAGAAACCCCTTTTCACTGAACAGAGTGGTGTCTGCTGGAACATCCTCTGGTATGGGCAGCATACCTTGAACTAGCAGGAGGATGTCTTAGGTTCAAGCCTAGGTTCTGTAAACAGAATGGAGACTGAGTGAACTAGACAAAGAAACAAAGCCTGTATTCCCTAAGGAGGATAATTAGAGTTTATGAATAAAGACTTCACGGGTTCCACTGCTTTATAAAACAATTCTGAAAGCCACATCATGCATAAGGCCAGCTAGGAAAAAAAGCATAACATTTTGCATATGTTTGACTCCAGATGACTGGAAATCTGTCTAGCCACCCTTTCCTCCCAGTATTTGCTTTGGATTAATTGTATCTTTAATTGCTTTTGTTTTTATTATTCTTTTCTTTGAGGGACTCCTAATTCCCAGCTGACTGTTATGCATTTGCTGCCACTAAGTGGAGCATTATATACTGACCCAGCACTGAAAAGGGTGATATATAGGTACCCCACTGGCAAGAAGGACATTATGCACATTCCCAGTTTCTGAAAGACACATCACCTGATGGAAGGAGATGGAATTGCACCAGAAATCAGAAACACTTGTAATAATACTTCGCACTTCCATAGATAGCATTGTGTATTTTCCAAGCACTGTGCAAACATTATTAATTCGAAATAGTACAAGGGTTGTTAGCAGAAATTGAGGTAAACTGTACCTCACAGTAACAGAGTGTAGGACGTTGTGAAATTCATAGAGTCCACGGCAGAAGGAACCACTGTGATCATCCAGTCTGACCTCCTGTATAGCAAAGGCCAGAGACCTGCCCACAATAATTCCTAGAGAGAGCTTTTAGAAAAACAACCCACCTTCATTTAAAAATTGTCAGTGATGGACACTTCACCACGACCCTTTGTAAATTGTCCTAAAGGTTAATTACTCTCGACTATTAAAAATGTACACCTTGTTACCAGACTTGAGCAGGGGTGCGATACGAGATGGCTCCTCCTAGACATGACAGGTAAAGACAGCTCAGCTCTCTCTCAAACAGCTACGCTAACCCATTGCCAGCATCCCTGTCTGCCTTCTGTCTCATTGCATCACATGAAAGAACAGAGACCAAGTTCTGCCCCTCCCTCCTCACCCAGCATTCGCAGGGGACATCCAATAGGCAGCAAAGGACTCCACTCTAAACTTTTCTTTTTGTGAATCTCTCTCTTAAACACTGGTGGCTGCCCAAATATTGCCCCCTCTTCTGGCCTTCAAACAACCCCCCAGCCTCTCCAAGCTCCCCACAGACCAGGATACACCAACTCAAAGCACCACCACCCCCTGCCAGGACAAGGGCTGCAAAACCTGTAGACATAGCTCCACTGCTCTGAGGGTCAACACGCCTTCCAAGCACCACATGCTGAGCAACATCCAGTGCACTAACTTCCCCAGTGCCACCTGGGCGGGTGACACCAGACAATCGCTGCACTCTCGGATGAGCTCACACAGGAAAACGGTAAGAGACAAACACCCTGTCGCCTGTGGGTGAACACTTGTCACAAAACACTCACTCCACATCTGCCATCTCAGTCCCCGTTCTCAAAGGAAATCTGCACAACTCCTTCAAAAGCCTGGGAGCTTAAATCCTTAACTTTGCTTGACACTAAAAACCATGGAGTGAACAGAGGCACTGGATTTATGGCTTATTACAACAATCTGTAACCTACAAACAACTCCCCTGGCCTCAAGCTGCCACCCCCTCCCCTTTCCTTTCCTCCCTATGATGGGAGGAGTGTTAATGGCCACTGCACCTTGAATGGCCCCTACATATGCTAAACAATCCGCTCCACCTTGCACTTTGCTGTGACACTTGGAGTACCTTTCCCAGGCCTGAAGAAGAGCCCTGCATAAGCTGAAAGCTTGTCTCTCTCACCAACAGAATTGGTCCAATAAAAGGCATTACCTCACCACCTTACCTCTTTAATATCCTGGGACTGACATGGCTACAACACTGCCCAAGAAAGAGCCAAGTACCAGCACTGGGTGCAAACTGCCCCTGTGCAGAGAGCCAGCCCAAGGCCCAGGCCCCACTTACATTCTATCTGGGGACTTAATGGGCATTTCAATGGTGCTGGCTCTCAGCACAGGAGTGAATTGCCCTGATCTGCCTTGTATTGACAGGAGTCCAGGCTACCTCTGACACAAGAGAGGGATGTAAGTATGAGTCACTCTCACTGTTATTAACTATCTTGACTCCTCATGGCACCGCTGCATAAAGTCCCAAACACCACGTGCACTGATGGAGAGATGAGACCCCCCACAAGTTCACAGCCCCAGTCAGTGGGTGTTCAGTTTGACCCCAAAGCACCAAAATGTTACTTGACACATATAGGAGAAAGAAATACCTCTTAGTATTGTCAAAGGTCATAAATAGCTATGTGATGTGTCTCCCAAGAGACTCAGCAGTCAGGATTTACAGCGTGTAGAATTATGCTGATGCTATTAGTCTTTGAGATCGTAGGGGTGTGTGTGTGTGTGTGTGTGTGTGTTTGTGTGTCTACACACACTTACTCTGAACTAGTTAGTGTGTGGAACCCTAGTGAAATGTGATTAATGGTCTTTAGAAACCATAGCTTGAGAAGAAAAATTGCAGTGGTTTGCATTTGCATCCAGTGCTGTGAGTTCAGGAATCCTTGTGCCATCAGTAAGGACCAGTTTGGCACTGCAGAAATCTGTGTTCCATTGTCTTCCTCCATTCCCGGGCTGTCATCAACAATACTGAGTTCACACTCTTACAACTAGTGCAGCGCAGTCCTCAAAGAGGATGGAAGCCCATTTCTGTCTGAGTATTATTGTTTGCTACTTGTGTTTCAGTAGCTCCTGAAGGCCCGAGACAGGATCAGGACCCCTTTGTGCTAGGAGTAGGTACTGCGTATATCCATAGCATAAAACAGTTCCTGCCCCAAGCCGCTCATCATAGAAAGCAGGCATCCAAACAGCTCCGAACCTCTTTAGTCTGGAAATCAGGCTGGGTTCAGACTTGTGAATAGGCCATGGGAGGCTGTCCTGACCATTCAGCTATGCTTGGTTTTCACTGGTTACTGACTGTGGCAGGCAACCAACACCCTCACTAGGCCATCACTAACCAACTCAGGAAAAGAGCAGCTACCTGATGGCAGTGAATGCGTTTGATTGCCTCGCTGTGGGGCCAGTGCAGATCACTCACTCCCAGAGGTGACTGCTCAGGTCAGGGCTGAGATCATTAGCAGGGTAAATGGGGAAGTTCACGCAGTAGCTGCCTGACACTGTCTGCCCTGTAAATAGAAAAGATTCTGTCTCTTGCACTCCCAGTCTTGTAAGACTCTGAGCAGCATGGATCAAAGAGGTTAGCCTTGGGGCCTCCCAATGTCTCTCTGCTGTCTGCAAAGCTAGCAATCTCCCTCATCCTAGACAATGCCCATAGGGGGAAAACGCTATTTCCCATACGTTTAATCAAATGCATTGCACGTATCTGTAGCTCTTACACTGGAAACATTACAAACCTGGGCAAGTTGCATGATGCTCATACTCTCTGGCATGCAAAGGTCTGTTTTGAATATAGGAGAACGGTAGAACAGCAAGAGTTTGGTAAGAGTTTAAAGAGCATTTTCTCTAATGTCGCCTAGGAAGGATTTTTTCCTGCACACACACCCAGAGAGTCCCATTATCCCCAGGGGAGCTCTAGGTCTTCGTTTAAGGTTTTCAAGCACTTTTATAAGAAAATATGTGAGCAACTTCACTCTGAGAAACTTCTGGAGCCTTGCATGTAAACCAGGAGATGTTCACAAGTGCTAGCAGAAATGTGGGTACACTCAGGGGCCTTCTCACCAGGAGCTGTGCCTGCCCACAGTCCTTCCCCACACACTCCCCAGCACACAGAGAAACACATTCACACGATGGCCTCAGCCAATGTCCTTGTATTAAAAAAACAACCTTAATAGCACCAGGATGGTGAGCAGAGAGGAATCCCTTTGCACCTGAACAAGACGGAGTTTGTTAAGGGCTGCCATTTATTTATTTTCACCTGTATAGTGAGCAGAAGCCACATGGTGCTGGAGATGTCTGCACACAGTTTGATAGGCTACCAGGACTGGGCTCCCAAAATTGTGACAGTATCTCCCCCGGATAAGTGAAAGTAGAACCTCCTCCATGGACTGGCAGCTGATTACGTTTCCTGCAGAGACCAGGTTTACTGTCATTTGTGCATAATTTAGTCCTTAGCTTTGTCACTGGTATCTAATGATTTGGCAAATGTTTTAAACCCTCCCCCAGGACACTGCGTGGATTATTCTAGCTTTGGACAAACTTTTAACTATCTGAGTAAGGCTGGAGTATTTGTTGTGCTCATCTTACCCTACCCTAGAACATCACTTTCCCAACATTCTGTTGCCTGTCTTCTGCCCAGACTTGCTTTACCTACGAGGGATGCCATGAAATCCAGATCAAAGTAATACTGCAAGCTATGCAGCCAGGGGAGTTCTTGCTACTTTGCTCTTGGGCTTCAGATACTTAGAGTCAATCTAAAATAAGAAATACCATGACTGTCTATGGGCTTTCTATCACACCTATCTCCACTGCTGGAGTATAGAAATGCTGATGTATGAGAGTTTATATGTCAGCATTTTAAAAGTTACTTGTTTTGTCATTTTTAATTATTGTCTTTTTACCCTGTGTCCTAGTGCTGCATTTCAGGGCTAGTTTCTATTCCATGTCAAAGTCAATGGAGCTACCCCAGCTGAGGCCATGTCCCATTCTTTCAAAGCCCCGACCGTCTGTGTGCCAAAGGCTGTTGCAAATTGAAAGCTGGCTGCATAGAGGCGGTGGAGTAGCCGCAGGGTGAATGCCGCTGCTGGTGTCATTACCTGTATTTTAACAGGTTTTTGTTTGTTTCTGGCAGAAGCACCCGAAGGCTCTGGCTACACTGCAAGGGCTGTCCATGAGCTAGCCTGGCTCCAGCTGGGGAACCGCTGTGCAGACAGCGCAGTGGGGGCGTCAGTGCCAGTAGTACCGACCCTGGCTCACTGCTATCGCTACCTGTGCTAGCTGGTGCACAGCTTTTGTGGCATAGACCTACCCTCTGGGACAGGTGCTGTGCAAATGCCCTGCTCTAATCCCTGCCATTTGGGCCTCGCCCGGGTCACCAACATTCAGCCAAAACACATGAAAGACGCAGCCCGCTCAGACTAGCAGAAAGCCAGCATACCCCTTTGGCCATGGCTGCCGAACAATGGCTAGCTTCGCAGACAGGAATCCAATGTGATTTCAGCTCGGATAAGGGAGGATTGTGTGCAGCTTGTTTTGTGCCCCCAGCCTTTCTTGGGGAGGTGCTCAGGAGTCCTGACCTCCTGTGACCTTCACTTTCATGCTTTTTTATAGTTTTATATTGCAAAAACAACTGGAACGTAATGAAATTGTTTTTACTACCAACAGGGTGTAAAACCTTTTTGCGCCCTGCCTGCAGGGGGGCGGTAGGCCATGCACATATCTACTGCTATGCTAGTCAGCCCAGGATTAGGTCACTGCAGGGCAGGAGATAATCTCCTAAACCACTGAATAATTTAAAGGGTAATTTGGTGGTCAGCTAATGTCAGACCTTTATAATTCTGTAAATCATCTCTCCAAATGATCCTTAAATGGCATTAAACAATAGACTTTCCCTATTGATTATCTGTTCTGTGCAGGTATTGATTTCAGGTGGGCGACCACACATGCTTCAGTTGTTCTGATGGTTTAAATGACAACAAGGAAGCCAGGCTGACAAAATCATTTGCATTCAAGAGCACATGGAATGGCTCTGGGACCACATGCCACTTCAAGATGATTCAGCAGAACCTGCCCTCTGGCCTGGATCCTGGGGGAAGGCACAGGAAGGAGCTCAGGGCAGGAAGGTGCCAATTCCCAAAGGCACATGGGGCACCGTGGGCTGGCAGATACTCGCTTTAATGCTTGTGTGATGCTCTATTTTTAAAGCAATTCATGAACTAACAGTCAGGTAGGACCAGGTCCTGCTCCCCTGGAGATCAATGGGGGATCTGTTGCTCACCTCAATGGGAGCTCCTCTCGCATGGACACACACAGCCCAAAGGGGCTGCTCCCCAAAGCTGCATCTGTCCTGGGGTCTGCACACGGGCTCCAGCATCTCACCTTCACTTGGGAGTGGCTGAGCCTGACCTTGGGGGTCCTTGTGTGTGGAACTCACCCCCCCTGGGCTTCTCCCTCAACCCAAGTCAATATTTGAATTTCCATCACCCGCTGTGAAGTGCTGGCTCTGAGGCTGCCGTATCTCTGGGCATGGAGTCTTTGGGGTTTTACTTGGTCTGTTTTACAATGGTTTGTAACTCTTCCATTGCTTTTTAGTTAATTGTGTCATACCTAGATCTTGTGTCCACACACACATCTCCCAGAGCACACGGGAATCTGTATCTCCTTCACTGCAGCTTAGTTGTAAACATACAGATGAAAGGATTTACAAATGAAGATGAAATGAATGATCTCATTGATACGACAGGCCTCATCTCTTCAGGAAACATTGTGGAACACTGCAGCTATTACCTATTGGTGGGTCCCGGCAGTGACGATTTTTCCATTGATAAGGTATCAAAGAATGAAGAATACGAGACCGTAGTGCCAGTTACCCAAGATAAATGCAGAGTCCTCATCACCATGGCAGTGAGCTCTGTCACCTGGTCACTTGATCTTGGTCTGAATTTTAAAAAATGCTCAATTTAAATATGTGGGATTGGTTTTCTTATTAAAAAATTATTACCATTCATACACAGTGGTTTGTAGTTGATTTTTAAATACCCAAACTGACTAGTGACTCTCCATGGTCTCAGTAAATTAAACTCCCCAATTCACTGTGATGCTAACAAACTACAGGGCACCCAAGTCTAAAAATGCCACTGATGCCTTGGACTCTACAAAGAGAAACTCAGCACTGCTCCCACTGGCCTGAGCAGAGTGAAGGTCCCAGTTCTGGTCTCTCCTGCAGTAAGATGCAGGACACCCATGCAGTTAGTCTGGCTACCTGTTGGGAATCCACTTGCTGGCTATCAGGGCCGGCTCCAGGGTTTTGGCCGCCCCAAGCAGCCAAAACCAAAAAAAAAAAAAAAAAAAGCCGCGATCGCGATCTGCGGCGGCAATTCGGCAGGAGATCCTTCACTCGCAGGCGGAGTGAGGGACCGTCCGCCGAATACCTGGAACCGCCGCCCCTGTCCGGAACAGCCGCCCCAAGCACCTGCTTGAGAAGCTGGTGCCTGGAGCCGGCCCTGCTGGCTATGTCTGCCCTAGGTGGATAGAATCACCCTGCAATAGGCCATCCTTAAATCCACCTTGGTCAGTATAGATTCTACTTAACAGAGGGCTTTTTCTCAGAACTCATGTCTCACTTATGGAGTCAACAGAGCAGAATAGACAGCTCTTGGGTCCTTTTTTTTTTTTTTTTTTTTTGCAGCTCTGACCTTATGTTCCAGCTGCGGTTATAGAACAATGAGATCTGGAGGAAACTAATGCAGCCATTTATTTAACCCATAAAAATGACGAGCAGATTATACAAGGCAACTGTACCTGCTTCAGAGATTAAACATCATTTGGAAGTCAGAGGGCAACAACTCATTGGGTGCAATGTATTTGATTCAGAGCCGTGAGCAGGATTATATTTCTTGGGGGTATTTGTGCTAATTTCAAAGGCTGGACAGACAATAGCTGAACACAAAAGTGGAGAGGAATGGATTTGTGCTTAATGTTGTTTTTTCCAGAATCCAGAGTGGCATTATTTTTCAGATGCTGAACTGAAAAATACTTCCATGTCCTCAGAGGATCAAGGTCTATCAAAACAGACAAAAGGAAGATGCACAGTTTAGTGGCATCACAATTCAGATGGTTCATATTTCTGTTAAGCTCACCAGGCTGTTTCACAGACCATGCGGCTCAGGATTGCTTTCAGACACAGAACTATGCACGGAAGTACAGATTTAGATACAACCCGCGATACATCCACAGATATTTGGTGCTTCTGAACAATCTGTATTGAATCAAACCTGATTACATTAAAGTATTAAGTACATGTTGCCTTTAGAAATTTTCAAAGGCATCTTTGGGAAGTTGTTATGTGGAAAATTTAAGTAATAGGTTTAAAGCTAAAGGACAGCATGCCATCTGTCCAAACAGACTTTGCAAAGCATCTCTTAGGGCTAAGGACTATCTCACTTGTAACTACCATACCAATATCATTGGATTTTGTTATTCTAGCACATGCTGTAAATGAAACACATTTTTCAAAGTTTCTTCTTTATTAAAGCAAATTTTTTTGCATTAACCATTTCATTCAGAGTTCTCCCTGCAGTATTTGAATAACAATATGACAGGCAACGATGGGATGGCTGAGGGAATTTACAGCAGGACAGAAACCATGGTTTGATTGTTGACCAACAACTGTAGTGACCAAGTTTCTACCATCTAATGGGCGCTTGGTGGTTTATGTGAGATGAGTTGAGGGACTTTGTCCATTAGGAACTGGACTATGTCCACATCACAAAACACCACCTTGTCAATAGGTGCTTGCTAACTCCTTATTGCCAGTCCCAATGCTCATGGAGTCAGATGTCGGCGTGGTCCCTCCAAGTCAGGGCTCTGGCACATTTGCAAGTGCACTGCCAGTGTCTGGATTTACCTGTTGGATGGAGGATTTCAGCCTCCAGAGCTGCACTCCCTTCATTTTGGAAAATGTTTCTGGAAATGTGTTAATGAGACAGACCAGCAAACCAGCCCCCAGATCTACATCCTTTGCACCACACAAGGGTCAGATTCACAGGGAGCGGTAAGCCCATTTGCTGTGATTATGGGCACATTTGACATTTTATAGACATTGTAGCAGCTTTTGTAGAAGCTCTTGATACACGCAACTGAGCTGACTCTGAGTCTTACTCCGGCCCCAAAGCCCTGACTCCTACAGAGCACCCTGCACACCATGTAACAGGGCCAGCTGGAAAGCCACATGCTGACAAGCCAATCCCGCTCAGGGAGATTGCGTAACGGGGCTAATCAATACAGAACATAGACAGAAATATTCCTTCCAAGTGGTTTGAATGTTACTGTCATTCAGAGCTTGGTTTAGTGCATTCAAGCTATCCTTTGTGCTGGGTTGTCCGCTTTCCAGGTGCAAAGGCAACTAGCTCAAAGTGACCTCACATCTCCTCCTTTGAATTCTTCTGTCTATTCATTTCTCTGCCTTGCACTGTTGTGCATTTGGATTTTCTTCAAAGGGTAGGCTGAGGTTTGCAGCTCTTTGTTGTGGGTGTTGCAGCATGGGAGTCGTGGGAGCGAAGCACAGCGGAAGGGTCTCTCCATGTGCTCATGGAACTCCCCTTTGGCAGGTGTTGGAGTGATGAAACTCAGTGCCATTTCAGCACAGAGGATGCTGAATCACTCTAGGACTCTACCCGGAAAGCCAGGAGCAGAACTCATCACTCCGAACAGGAAAGAAAGGTCTTTCTTCCCTTTGACCATGTGGTGCCCACACCAGGTGTGTAGTGTCTGTTCAGAGACCACTGCAGCCACACTTATTTAAAAAGGGAATGCAGCACCCACTCCAGAGACCCAGCAGTACTGAACAGGCACAAGCCTGCCCCCATGTGGTCAAGTTACATTATAGCCTAAGATTGTGACAAAGGAAAGACTCTGAAGGTGCTAAAAGGACCTTGTGTTACATTTCAGATTTCACCAGGGTAGTCACAGACGCTGGCCAGCTTTGCCTGGCTTAGCAGCAGCACCCAAAATATTAAAGCCATGGCAGCAAGGTGGGGCGCCTCCTGCTGCAGGGAGCTCTGACAGTTAGCTGGGGTGTAAAACACATTAGCAAGTGGCCATTGAGCCCCTTTTATTTGGGTGCCGAATGTTGGATAACGACAGTTGAACAACGTGGCTGGTTCATTTCCTAGAGACCAACTCAGCTCTTGCGGAACCAGTGTTGGTTTTTTACTCTAAGTCACTGGAGCAGCTAAATGATGATGCACAACTGAAATCTAGATATAGACATTAAAATAACTTGTATGCAGTGTAGTTGTAGGCCTGCTGGTCCCACAATATTGGGTGTTAATGGGCCACTCTGCCTTGAATGGTCCCTTTGAACAGTGGCTCTCAACCCTTCCAGACTAATGTACCCCTTTCCAAAGTTTAATTTGTCTTGTGTACTCCCACGTTTCACCTCACTTAAAACCTACTTGCTTACAAAAATCAGACATAAAAATACAGAAGTGTCACCGTGCAGGTACTGAAAAATTGCTTATTTTCCATTTTTAACATACAATTATAAAAATAAATTGATTGGAATATAACTATTGTACTTGAGTTTCAGTGTACAGTATATACAGCAGTATGAACAAATCACAGACATCTTCCTTTCCAAATACATTGTTTGTATGAAATTTTAGTTTGTACTGACTTCACTGGTGCTTTTTAGTAGTGTAGCCACTTCTAAAACTAGGTAAATATCTAGATGAGTTGTTGTACTACCCCTTGCAAAACCTCTGCATACCCCCAGGGGTACATGGACCCCTGGTTGAGAACCACTGCCTTAGAATATGCACTAACTACTTATGCTAAACAATCTGTTCCACCTTGCATTTAGCGGTGATGCTCAAAATACCTCTCAGCCCTGAAGACGCTCCAAAGCTGGTCTCTCTCACCAACAGAAGTGCATCCAACAAAAGATATTACCTCCCCCACCTTGTCTCATTAAAATAACTCATCAGTGAGTGGCCACACCCCAAGTGCCCCCTGCTGAGCCCAGTGTGGCCTTGCAGGCAGCACCCCCCCACACACACACTTTCTTCTCAGACTGCTCAGTAAGTTTCACCCAGAGGCTTTTTGTGACACAAAATAACCCACTGGGAGCTTTGAGTTTATTAATATACAAATAAACTCCAAAATAAAACCCACAGGCCACAATTCAAGTCTAGAACAAGTCCACCCAAACCAAAATGCCTCTTTCCACTCCCACATCTATTCCGCCTGTAGTCTCCATCCCAGGACTCCCTACTGATGCCTGCTCTCTTCTCACAACCTCTACTCTCCTTAAGCATTTCTGAATCCTGCTGTTTTTATAGGGAAATCACCTGATACATACCCAGGTGTGGCTCGTTAGTACTCAGGGTTGGCTGATCACAGGCCTCCAGCTTGTAAGCTGCAAGACACCCTTTTATACAACTAAAGCCCCCAAGCAACTGAGTACAATACACAGCCAGACCCTAGTAAGGAGACAAACAGACTGTCAAAGATGAACTCAGCAGTCTTTGGGCAACACCTCCACACCCACCTTTGCTCCACACCTATGAGAAATCCATCAGTGAGTGATGGTTTGAGGGGCAGGTGGGTTTGGCTGGCATTTACCTTATCATGCAGAGATGGGTTTCAGAATTGCCTGTGCTGGGTATATTTCTTTCTCCTGCCCTTTGTGTGTCATTTGTCTTCTCAGACCACACAGTCTTTTGGGCAGGGACTGGGCCTTCCTGTGTGTGTTCAGTGCTTAGAACAATGGGCCTGGCTCTAATAGTAAATAATACTGAGACTGCAGCTGACAGAATTAAACTGAGTGGCAGAAACACTGCTCACCTGAAATCCCATCTTTCTTTATTCCATGTTTGCTGCAGGCTCCCACAGAAATCCAGCATGCTCTGTGTTCAGGCTGCCTGCAAAACAGCTTCTTGATTTTAATATCTTCTTTTTTCTTCCAGATCAGCCTCTCACCTCTTAGTTTACTTTACCCAACCCTCCAACTGACTGTGGAAAACATTTCAACCCACAGGTATGCTCAGCTATTGCCACTGAGGGCTGATTCTTCATGTTTAGAGGAGTAAGATTCTCTCTCTGGGTAATGAACATAGTGCAATGACTAGGTTTCCCTTGCAAGGATGCGCATAGGGACGCAGACACCTCTGGGAAATAACATGTGTCTATGTAAACAAGGCACACAGCTGGGCAGGCCATGCTGTTTATATGTAAACTCATGGATTTCTAACCAGAAGGGCTGGAGCTGTACTGGGGTTGTCCCTGACCTGAGAATGCTCAGCCAAGCAGCCACTAGGAAGGGAAAAGTCCCAGGAAGCATTATCTGACCCTGAAGTAGCTGTGAAGGAAAGTGGCTTTAGTATCAGGAGGGAACAGGAAGCACTGGAAGAAATGGCTAATCTCTTAGGCTGCCATGTATACCACTGAACAACAGCCGTTCTGTTAAAGAGAAACTAAATGTTGCTTTCGCTCTAAAGTCCCATCCACTCATCTTGGCACCTGTCTGAAGGGGATCCTTTGGTGAACACTGCCAAGAGCTGGGTGTGGTCTGCCAGGCCCTCAGACGTGGCGATGGAAAGGAAAGGAAAGACGCCATCTTCATGTGGCACAATTAAAGATCTACCACGATATCATCTTAGAGCAGTCCCAACCTCCTCCTTCACCAGTTCATGGAGATTCACGGATTCTCTCTGTGCTGTGGCCAAAGGACACACTGATTCGAATATGCAAAGTTCTATAACTCCACTTGCCATTGAATTAGGAACGAGGTGTTGTAGGCCAAAGTGTGTGGCTGGTGGGGCTGCTCATGCGAGCAAGGGCTGTACAGTCTCATCCTGTACGATCATTTCAGCATCATTCAGGATTCTGTTGTCCTTTAGCTTCTGTACATTTGGTTTCATCAGTATGACTGGAACCAGGTGATTTAGCAGGACAGATCTTATCTAGGCTCCGCGGGAACAGCACTTACTGAAACTGCCCAAAGCTTTTAAAGCATCATCATCATCATGGCAAAAACCAAAGGGATGTTGTTATTAATGGTTCCCAATCCTGCTGGAAACGCATAACAAGTGGGGTTCCGCAGGGGTCTGTTTTGGGACCGGCTCTGTTCAATATCTTCATTAACGACTTAGATATTGGCATAGAAAGTACGCTTATTAAGTTTGCAGATGATACCAAACTGGGAGGGATTGCAACTGTTTTGGAGGACAGGGTCATAATTCAAAATGATCTGGACAAATTGGAGAAATGGTCTGAGGTAAACAGGATGAAGTTTAACAAAGACAAATGCAAAGCGCTCCACTTAGGAAGGAAAAATCAGTTTCACACATACAGAATGGGAAGAGACTGTCTAGGAAGGAGTACGGCAGAAAGGGATCTAGGGGTTATAGTGGACCACAAGCTAAATATGAGTCAACAGTGTGATGCTGTTGCAAAAAAAGCAAACATAATTCTGGGCTGTATTAACAGGTGTGTTGTGAGCAAGACACAAGAAGTCATTCTTCCACTCTACTCTGCGCTGGCTAGGCCTCAACTGGAGTATTGTGTCCAGTTCTGGGTACCACATTTCAAGAAAGATGTGGAAAAATTGGAGAGGGTCCAGAGAAGAGCAACAAGAATGATTAAAGGTCTTGAGAACATGACCTATGAAAGAAGGCTGAAAGAATTGGGTTTGTTTAGTTTGGAAAAGAGAAGACTGAGAGGGGACATGATAGCAGTTTTCAGGTATCTAAAAGGGTGTCATAAGGAGGAAGGAGAAAACTTGTTCACCTTAGAGGCTAAGGATAGAACAAGAAGCAATGGGCTTAAACTGCAGCAAGGGCGGTTTAGGTTGAACATTAGGAAAAAGTTCCTAACTGTCAGGGTGGTTAAACACTGGAATAAATTGCCTGGGGAGGTTGTGGAATCACCATCTCTGGAGATATTTAAGAGTAGGTTAGATAAATGTCTATCAGAGATGGTCTAGACAGTATTTGGTCCTGCTATGAGGGCAGGGGACTGGACTCGATGACTTCTCGAGGTCCCTTCCAGTCCTAGAATCTATGAATCTATGAATCAAGCACCACCTGGATCAATCTTTGTGTAGGTGTTTAAAGTGGACTGGCTGGATAGTCAGATTATGGCCATCACTGGCAATCTTATCATGCCAAAAAAGCTTTTGACACTGACATGATTGTAGGTCGTGTAGTGGCATTCCTTGGTGAACACTTCGGAATTTGTTGGTTTTCCAGTCTAATAATATGTCCATAACAAGAAAGCCACCAAAACCGAACCAGTGCTGATAGATGTGATACTTTGGTTCAGCTTCAAATATCCTCATTTCTGATCTGATCTTGCCACTTAATATGGCAGCTATGATGCTTACTAAAGGGGAAGGTGACCGTCTACACTAATATCAAACCACTGTTACAAAATTGTGATAAATCTTGTACAAAGTATGCTTTGTGAGGTATCATTGGAAAAGTTGTAACCTACTGAGTACTATTATCATGTTATAATGTGTACATCAACATTGTATGTTGAGGTATGAAATTATTCTGTATGTTTGTAACTCAAACATGTGAGTCTGGGAAATGCCCACAGGTTAGATCTTCAAGAATAACAAAAGAACTGTAAACATGGGCCTTTGCATATCATTCCCAAAGACATCTCAAACAACACATACGCAAGAGGTGCCAGCAAAATGTGCACTTCATGTGAAGGACTGATGGCAAAGCACATTCACCATGAAACTGCCTGACTCAGGACACAGCCAGGATTTTTCCAGACAAAAGGGTCAAGAGATATAGAGGGAGAACAAGGCCCCTGGCCACCTCTTTCCTACCCCATCTCTGGACTGGTGAATTCTAAGTGGGAAAATTTCAAACAAAAGGACTGAGGTCCACAAAACTATTTGAGCAACCCAGAGAGACTTATAAAAAACTAGTAGATTTTACATCCCTGCTAGCGTTTTGGAATATCTACTTTGATCCAAATGTAATGTATTTTGTTTGCTTTAACCTTTTAGTAACTCTCATTCCTTTTTCTTAGTTAATAAATCCTAGTAAATTTACTAAAGGATTGGCTACAGCATTGTCTTTGCTGTAAGGCCCTGAGCATCCATTGACCCGGGTAAGTGACTGGCCTCCTGGAGCTGGAAGAACCTAATGGGTGGTGATTTTTGGTTTTAATACCTTTCATCACAGAAGTCCAGTTTGTCTGGGTGGTGATATAGACTGAAGTGTCTTAGGGGCCTGTCTTGGCTCCATGTTAAGCTAGTATAATGATCCGGGAGCACACATTTGTTGCTGGTTTGGTTAATTCTACTGATAGAACATATCACCGGTGGGCGGGGGGAGGAGGAGGCTAGTTTTTTGACAATCTGGCCCAAGATTGGCCCTGTTAGGTGTGACCCACACCAAGCATGGTGACAGAAGCTGCTGCCATGTTTCAGGCCCTTCAGTGGCCTCTCTAGGGACATTGTGACATCAAGAGTGCCAGGAAGCTGCAGATCTATAGAACCACGGATATACCAACTTTCTTGTACGGGAGTGAAATGCTGGCACTGAGGAAGGTGGGTTCTGGCCAGTGCTTTGAGAAAAACCGGGCACGTTCTACACCTCCTTTGGGAGTCACTGTTTCTGCAGACTGCACTTGGGTTGTATTCAGTACCCGCGGTGTTTCATGGGAAAATATAACACATTTTTGATGGTATAGAGGGTACTAATGCCACATAGGTGACATCTAGGTCTGGGGAAAAACAGCAGATGAGCATTAAAAAAAAAAAATTCTGGGCAGCTTTGGAAAGAACCAGACCTGCTGGGCTAAAGCTAAAGAAAAAATCTGTAAATTTCATGTAAAGGAAATAGCCTACCTGGGAGAGAAGTTAAGCCAGCAAAGTGTACAGGCAAATTACAATAGGGTTTAGGCCATCATCAACATGCTGCCCTTAACAGACAAGGAAGGGTGCAAAGATTCCTTGGAATAGTGAACCATGAAGGGAAATGTGTGCCTAATGTAGCTGCCTGAACCATTAACCTGAGAGCACTATTGTGTAAAGACACCAATGAACATGAGATGCAAATCCTAGTAAAGAGTTTGAGAAATGGAGAATGTTAATGAAAGAAGCCCCAGTACTGAGGTTCTATGACTGTAAGCCCAAAACTAGGTGGTCCATGGATGCCCCCAAGGAGATTACTGGCTCAGTGCTCTTACAATAGTATGGTTCAGACTGGAAACTGGTGGTTCATGCGTCAGAGGTACTGACACAAACTGCGTGTCAGTATACTCATGCAGACAAGGAAGCTTTGGCCTTAGTGCATAGAAGTAAAAAGTTTCATGTCTTTATATATGGGAGGGCAGTGTTAGCTGAAACTGCCTATCAACCACCTATTACTATTGCCAAAAGGGGCCTGGCAACCACCACTCAAAAACACAGAGATTATTTTTTTCAGTTACAAAAGTATGATTTGCAAATCAAATACAGGGGGAGCTTGGGTAGGAGCACACACACTCTCTAGAGAACTTGACAAAAGTGCAGTGGAGCAAAGTCCAGAGCATGTCAATGTGATAAAATAACCTGTCTGGTCTCAGATGAAATGTGGACTGTGCTTGCTAGAGTGACAGCTCAGGAGGAGAAGGTGCAGAAAGGGATCAATGCTATGAGCATAGGGTGGTTAGGCCGTCATGTTCCCAGCCCTCACCAGTCCAGGATAAGATCCCTAAGGTGGTGGAGAAAAATATTTAAAAGGATACATGATGGTCATTTGGGGATTGAAAAATCTCAGAGACAGGCTAGAGGCATTTTACACTTGCCTCAAATGACCAGCGACACTGAGAAGCTGCTGAGGCTTGTTGCATATGCCAAAAACACAGGTCAAGTCAAGCAAAACAGCCCATGTTGGTGGCACAGGAAAAATTGGTCCGTTGGAGCAAATTAAGCTTAGATTGGTTTATGTTGACGGGAAAAAACTATGTTCTCGGTCTAGAATATTATTCTCATTTCTCTGAGGTTTATTAGAATATACTACAGCTACACAGTTGATCATGCATGTCCAATCTGCATGACACAGTATACCTGACACAGTAATGCCTGTGAATGGACCACAGTTTACTGGGCATACCTTTAAGTAGTTTGCAGTGAAGTTTGGATGTAGACATATAATGACTAGTGCCCATTATCCCCAGTGCGACAGATTGGTGAAAAGTGGTGTTAAGCTAACAAAGTGGCTACTGAAAGAGTCAGCAGAGTGAGACTCAGTAGCACAGTTAAATTACAGGATGGCACTCAAACATGGTTTGCCACCTGCACATTTTGTGTAACAGAAAACGGAGCATTAGAATGCCTGTAATGACAGAACCTGATGTCAGAGAAATTGGGGATTTGCAGAACTATACAGAGAGAATGTTACACAAATAAAACAATATGATTTGAGGTCCCAGGAGCTGCCACCACGTCATGAACATGGTACAGTGTGCATCTCTGATGGAAGTCAATAATCACTAATAGTGGTGGTGTCACATGAGGTTGGCCCATGGTTTTAGGCAGTGGTCACCCCAGACAGACATATACTGAGGAGGAGCCAGTGACTTTTTTCCATTTGCACAAGGAAGGAAGAGAAAGGGCACTGAGTTTGCTGTTTTGCCTGAGAAGGTCTCAGTTAGGCAACAAGCACAATAGATTAAGATGGCCAAGCCTAAGCACATAACGCTGCCAGAACATAGAGCCAGACAACAGCAGTACTGATGTTCCAAGGGAAACCCACACGTCCCAGCGACAGTGCAAATGAACATTGTTAGTAAGTTTTGTAGGAGGTTGATTATAAGTATTTGGAATTGTGTGTTATGCCAGTGTTGTTTGTTACATGTTGTTATTATTCAGTTTTAGGTGGGAAAGGAAGATGTGTTATGGACAACCTGTAACCAATGATTTTAGTTTATTATTCATGTATTGTGATGTTATGATTAACTAACATGTTATGTCATATATAATCATTGTATGTTAAATAGAGTTAAATTGTAGGATTATAGAAGTAAAAGATTGATCAGTAGTTAGAAGGAATAATCATATATTAGGTATCTAAATAAGCAGGGCTCAAACACAAGACCTACAGGTTGTGGCTTGTAAAATTTTAGCTTAGCCATACTAGACCAGAGAGATAAGAAATGCTTGACATAAGTGACTGAAGAATAACCCAATACCCTAAGATTACGGGAAAAGATGTATCAAGGGGTGATAATTTTTTGCAATAAAAGTAAAAGTAATTTTTTGTTTACAAGATACCTGGTAATCACATTTTTCTAACACATGCCCTAACCGCAGAGTGCATGATGTGCAGAAATGCTAATGGGGTATAGTCAGAATTACAATACAAAAAAGGGTGCCTAGATTAGGAAAACTGAGCTCCCTAAGGGAAACTCCAGCAGGAACAATCCCTCTACTGATGATCAATCCATGAGACACCCATCAGACCCTAACACTATTGTTAAGGATGTGAGTAGAACTATATTTGTAACTTGTACATAGGTCTGTATAGAATTTCTATATGCTTCGGTAATTGTAACTTTCATTGTAACTTAATAAAACTTGTAAAACAGACCAGACCTTGTACTTCTGAATATCTGTGTGATCACTACCCTTGGTCTTTATGTGTTTCTAGAGACTCTAACTCTAAAACAAGTAGCAGAGGTGATTTTCACTCTGTTAAGCTTGAAACTGTAGCCACCAGAGCCGAACTCAGGGTGGTGGAATACCACATTACAAAATTTACTTTAAATAAAATAAAAGGCTACAGAACCAAACCTTTAAGTGTGCTAGCTTCTCGCACAGGTTGTCTGGGGAATGGGCCCTGGAGAAGCCCATGGTCTGCTAGGCAGAGGCAGTTGGAGCAGGTCACTGAATAGAGGATCTCTGTCAAGCACTTTGGGCCAGGAGTGATTCCTGGGCACCACAAGCAGAGCCCTAAGGTCACGGTGGGAGAGTGGAGAGATCATGCTGTAGCTTTGTGAATCAATCCGAATTTGTGTGCGATATGCAGCAGGTCTCCATCCCGCTCACTTGGTAAGCACACATACAAACTGAGCCCCCGCTCTCCTTACCCCGCCGGCTGGAGGAGGCTGCTTACTCATACAAGCACTCTGGGCCTGACCCAACACCCTTGGGCCCAGCCCCGTGAGTGAGGAGATGTGTCAGAGACACCCAACCACACCAGCGTAGAAGAGGGTTTCCTGCTCCCCAGATAGACATAGCTGGTCTGGGGCTACGAGATTGCTGAGGGGGAGCCTGGCTGCTCCCCAGCTGGAAAACTCTCCCTGCTCTCCCCCTCTGTGCCTCACACTCCTGTCAGAGTCCCCCAAGCTTTGCAGGTGACAAGGTGAACATGCCTGTAACTCCAGAGTGCTCAGTCCAGGCTCCCTACTAGTCACAGAGGTCCTCAATCAGTCAGGCCCAAATACCGAGTGTGCACCAAACCCATGCAGTTCTCTGTGAGGCTGCGGTGGAAGGATCCTTCCAGGCTCCAGAGTGACAGAGTAGCTGCTCCATCGCCACTGCTGCAGCCTCCAAGTTTCCTATGCAGGGTGCCACACCACATATTCCACCTGCATGTGCAGCATTACCAACCTCACCCCAAGCGTGCCCTAAGCAATCTCTGCAGATCCAGGAGCCCGCACACAGCTGTGCCCATGGTGCCACCAGCCCTCGCATGCTGCACCACAGACAACAGCAGGGAATGAATGCACTCGGTGCCGCATTAGGGGAGATGCCAGGCCCTGTGGTTTCCTCGTGCTGCACTAAGTGACTTCATTTCCCATTCCCTTGCAGCCATATCCGTGGTGACGTCTCCCATCTCCACATCACCCATCTCAAGAGACTCTCTTCTGGCACATGGAAAATGCTGCCGATGGAGAACTACAGACTGGTTTAGCTAACTCTGAAGCGTTCCTTAGTGGTTAGTGCTGTGGGACATTAGTTCTGGATGACTAATTATTTGGTCTAAAAACAGGTCTTTTGTCTCTTGGGCTATAAAGACAACATGACCACTTTCTGTACTTTTGACCCCAGGGAAAGAAAAGCTACAGATAATAGAATTAAACCCTCATTTCACTTGAGATAATATTTTTGTAAGCTCCCTTAGTAAAACGTCATGTTCACTGCCAAGTCTGCAGGTTATCACTTCCACGGTCGAGTGTTTGGAGACAGAGCTTAGAGGTGGGGGGTATTTGGGGAAAGCTCAGAGATTATAAGAGCTGTAACCATAGAACTTTTTTCCTACTCAGCCTGATGTTTCCTTCAAGATTTGAGCTCAGACAAAATAACAGGTAGGATATTTTTTATTGGCCCAACACAGAAACATTATATAAGGTTTCATGGCCACACAGATTTCCCCTCTTTTAGCCCAGGTCTCTGAAGACTTTGCAAGGGGAAAAATCAACACACACAAGTGTGATTCCAATTGTGTCACTCTTTTAGAGGTTCATGTTAAAATTATAAGTACCATGAAGCAAAAGCATGAGTCCCTCCCATCAACCCTCAGAGCTTTTCTTCACTACATGGAAACCACACCTACAATGATAAAGCTCCTTGGCAAAGCGTGGGCTTGAGAGCGATATCATTTGATTTCAGGGGGAAATGAGCGTTCCCTCTCTCTCACCATCCCTCTTCCTGCTGTAATTCTGGTGTGTTTGGATCCCCATTTGGACCCAAATGACCAAGAACAGACTTTTCCATATCCCAGGAGTCAGTCCTTTTATATCCATCTAGCTTTCCCATCATGCATTGCTCTTTAAAGTAGTATTACCTTTGAAATTAAAGAGCACAGTCTACGTGACATGCAAGCAAACACAGAACCTTACAGCCTCTTTTTGCCAGGTAAGAGAAAGTCACTTTGTGATTTCACAAAGACAGAAAATAAAGTGAGAGGACTGAGCAGGTGCCGGCTTTGGATGGTATAGGACTATTATTAAATAAACAGATAAATAATACTGAATTGGCAGAATTGGGACAGATGGAAGAAAAAAATATGGCTCCTCCAAGAGAGTGGCTTCTAGGAACTTAGTAACAAAAAATGCCAGCACAGGTTCAGAACTCTTAGCTCTTATACTTTTGGAATAATGATCATGTTGTAAACAGGGCCAGCTCCAGGCACCAGCTTACCAAGCAGGTGCTTGGGGCGGCCACTTCAGAGAGGGGTGGCACGTCCAGCTGTTCAGCGGCAATTTGGCGGACGGTCCCTCACTCCTGCTCGGAGCGAAGGACCTCCCGCCGAATTGCCGCCGCAGATCGCGATCGCGGCTTTTGTTTGTTTGTTTGTTTGTTTGGCTGCTTGGGGTGGCCAAAACCTGGAGCCGGCCCTGGTTGTAAAGGGGAATAAAATTCCCTGGTCCCTGCAGCTTCAATGCTTTCCCTCCTCTGCCTGTTCTCTGTGGTCTGCACTATCTTTAGATAAATACCTTACAGCTCGATGATCTCCTCAGACCACAGCTCCAAGTCCTGTGCTCAGCTGCTTCCTCCGTGCAGGAATTACACAGATAAATCACTGGAGCCGAGTGTCTCAAAGTGCGGGCCCTGGCCTTCGTGGGCAGGCTGGAGCCAGCCAAAGGGAAAATAAGAGGGCAAGAAGACTTGCCCTGGTTTGTGCCACTATTGAATAGTCAGTCAATAGGGGAGATCGCAGTTGCCATGTGATGCTACAGCAGAGACACAACACAGTACAGGCGGCGCGTAAATAAGACATATGCAGTAAAGGATCCTCCGCCACTGAACCCAAAGTCACAATGAACTTGCAAAAATGAACCATGACCAGGCTGCCCCATCCACATAATTCAAATACGTCTGTCTAGCACATACCCAGTGTAAAGCGGGTTTCTGGAATCTTGTACACAGGTGCCTCCAGGAACCGTGCATTTGCAGCTACATTTTGTTTATTACCTGGCGTTACAAGTCTGTCTTTTCCTTCTATATTCCTTTCTCTTCATGCTAGAAGGCCATATCGTCATCTGGTGTTAACTCGTGTAGCTCCATGGACTTCCATGGAGCTAGGCTGATTTACCCCAGCTGAGGATCAGCCCTGTAGCGTGTCACTCAGCACACTGAAGAGAGCCCGTTTGGCTCATGACTCTTGTAGAGCATTACTTAATCACTTGGTTAATTAGGGGCTGGAGCCGTTGCCAGAAACACTTACGGGTTTGGGATTAAAACTTGTCTGAGAAAGTTGAGCTGCAAATTCAAGAGGGAAAACAAAATGACCAGGGACATGATGAGAATTTGGAGAAAGTGATTCAAGAAGACAAGACCGTTAGGACTAAACGGCGGGATACTGGAATTTGGTGAAGTAACGAATAGTAGGGATTGGAATATCCTGAAGGAATGATTTAAGGCAGTGGGTCCCAAATTTTTTTCCACTAAGGACTCCTTTGGCCTCTGGTTAAATTTCCTGGGCTCTCTTCATTTTTTATATGTATGCTTCATGTTATTATTATTCTATTAGTTACGTTCATTTATTATTAAAATATTTTTGTAATTAAAATAAGACTCACAAAGAAACCAAAGGTAAACTGTCTGCAACTATTATAGGTTATTTATTTATTACAACCATTAAACTGTGTATCAATCTGGGATCACCTTTGCCAGCCTGACTTCTCATGCACTGTGCGTCTGAGGTCACGCTGTCCAGAGGACACTCCTCTGAGAACAAAATGGCATCCTCCATGCAGCAGAAGTACCCACTTCAGCATTCTGGCTCAAGGGATGGACTCCCACATAACCCACGGCAGACGCCCAGGGGTTCAGGGACCCCACTTTGGGAATCACTGGTAAAAGGAGTAATTAGGCTCCTGGGTTGACGGTGGCCAGTTCAGACATTTATCTGCAAAAACCCAAGATGACACCAAGTACCGAAGAGTGGGTTTGTAACTCCTGGCTCATCCAGGATCTGGAACAAGGGTCTAAAAGTGACTAGGAATTAATCTTCATTCATTTCAGAGGAGACAGCCATTCACAAACTCAAACAGCATATGCATAGTACAGAGAGAGAGCTCACTGGCTGCAGCGCCTCCTCTCCCCCACTTTATAGTGTCCATGTTATTAGCGGACTGTGGGCTGTGTGCACCAAGACACATCAGTGGTGACATGATGGCACATGCATAGCAGTGCACCCCTCCAGAGGTCCAGCAGAAAGCCTGTGGCAGGTTGTGTCTCTCAAAGAGGCATTGGAACTGCACTAGTCAGGGGGCCAGAGTTGGGAGGGGCAGCCGATTGTGGCAAGGATGTGTCCAGCACTTGGCTGGCTCAGGATGAAAAGAGGCTGTTGTATTCTTTGGTTGCAGATTTCTTTCTCTGTAGCTCCAGGCAGACACAGCTTGTATTTCCCTCTGTGTGTATTAGACAAGCCCAGGCAGCTTTTTCTTATACGTTCATGGAATTTATATCTGATTTACTCTTAATTCTGGTTTTATTCATTATTTATTGCTTTTAAATACGACTCTGGGTACACAGACCCATAGGCTTGTGTGTTTCCTTTTAGTACTGGATTTGGAATGTATTACAGGCATAGCTTGGGCCTGGCCCAGATGATTAGAACTAGCTGGCTGTGGAGGAGGAGGCCTGTTTGTCCTAGCCATAAGCAGTCAAGGCACGGTATGTTCTTGTAGTGCCAGTTACGGTATGGTAGCATTAGGCTCCCACACTTCAATCCCCTCACTCTTTGCCATAGGGCTTGTGAACAGTGGCTTGTAAAATCCCCGCAGTAATATCATAATAACACTGACCTCTTTTCAGACATCAGCTCAGTAATCCAAGTAAATTCTAAATGGGTGCAGTCAATTCTGAAACACAATCCAGTCTCCTGGTTCCACTCCTGACACATGGCCCCAGCTCTGCGCTCTCATAAATACAGACACTACATAGAAGAGTCACCATAAATTGGGACAGTGGAAGTTCATAGATTAATAGATTTTAAGGCCAGAAAGGACCATTGTGATCACCTAGTCTGCACTCCTACATAAGAGAGAATGTACAGTAGGCATATAGTGCCTGGATGTTATGCCAATCGGTGCTTTAGAGACAAACCGAGTAATGGGATTAAATTAAACAAGGAAAATTTAGGAAGAACGTCAGAAAAAAAATCTCTAGTAGTGAGATCTGTTAGACTCTGCAATGGTCTCCCAAAAAAGCATTAGAAGCCCCAACATTTGAGACACTTAAATCTGAACTGGACAAACCACTGGGAAAGAAGTTGTATGGAACAATCCAACATCATTCCCAGGGCACAGACTAATTGGTCTTTTCCATCCAAAATTTCCAGAATTCTAGAAGTAACCAAAACTGCCAAGCTCCCCCTTGTGGATATTTACAGACAAGCCTGATCTTTTCTGCTCTGTCAATTAGCTCCACAATGGGACTGTTGCCACGTGAACATGGCTTTTCACTCTTTACATGGCAACCAGCTTTCCTTGGCTTAGGAGAAAGCTAATGACAATTTGCCAGGAGAGAATTTGTGGCCATTTTCACCATGAAAACCATTTTTCTTTTTTTGGTTTGGTAATAAAATGACAATTACCACCTGCTGCATGAAAAGTGCTTTTTTCTTCTGAAAAAAAATTGAGCTGAGGATACAAATATTAAATGTTGTTTGCAAATATGCAGAAAACTAATTTCTTTGCCAGACTTACCAGTGCAGGGAAATCTGAACTCTGCTTACAGCCCCAAGGGCGATAAACTAGAAGAAATCAGGAGGGGCTACAACTCAGCCCTTGAAAAAAAGGGCTCCTAATGGAAATGCTGACAAATAGTGGCACTATATTATCCTACAGAACAAGGGATGACATTATTCACTAGGAAGGGAAACAAACTATCTTTAACTCTCTTAAAGCTGCTACAAAGGGGAAAAACAATAATGTGGTGGGAAGGGGTCTCCTTAGAGACATACAAAGGAGGTCTGGAATCTGCGTGGGTTTTTAATTTTTTTTAATAGTTTGGTTTTTAAATTTGAAATCTCAGTTGTGTTCTATGCTGTTTGTGCAAGAGGATTTTCCGGATGACAAAGATATGACAAGCTACAAGAGACCAAAATCTGAACAAATGAAAGGGGAGGGGATTTTTAGACAGAGAATCACCAGTGCTCGTCTGGTTGGTTCAGACTTCTTATGGGACTTTCTAAACACAAATTTGCATCTATTTAATTAAACTGTTTTAGATAAACTGATGCAAAGCCTTGTGTGGACACACTTAGTTTTGTTTCAGAATGGCTTATTTTGGTTTAGCTTAAACACGTTTCTAATTGACTTAAGCAAAACCAAAATTAGTGATTTAAACTGAAATAAGTGTGTCCACTGTGCCTTTGGCATTGGTTTGACTGAATCAGTTGAAAATCACACTGTTAATTAACCCAGTGCTATTCTACAGTGTAGCTGAGCCTTCACACATCTCCTGACAAACACTGGGGAGAGACGCTCTAACACCTTGACCTAAACTGTGAGCGGCGACTGCTCCCAGGAGTTCCCATCCTCTGCTCAGCTGTGGAGCCCTCCAGCAAAACCAGGGAAGACAAGAGTTGATATTCCAGATATTTTTAACATGGAAAACAAGAAAGAATAAAAAAAAACTCCCTGCCCTTCTTTATCCATCATCAAGCAACAACAAAGGACACAAACACCATTTTCCTTTCCTTTGCAGGTCACCTGGCTTTAACAGACAAACTGCTTCTGATGGATCCCATACTGGGACCAACTGCAAGCCATGCATCTGCTGAGTTTGTGTCTGTGAAGCATAAATAGAGAGACAGTCCATAAAATGTGGAATCACAGGCGGTGGCCTCAGGGGCATTATGGTGCATTATATGTGTGAGGTCAGAGTGCTGCTCTACAAGATATATGTAGTTACAGGAACAAGAGCTTCCAGGCTTTCTGAATAAGTCATTATTTATTGTTTGTGTTGTTAGCTCTGCTGTGCATGATCACACAGCAGGGGTAACACAGTAACCAGAGGGAAAGCTTCTGCAGTATGCTCTGGAACTCCCTTCACTTACCATGATACAGTGAATGTTTGCATTTAAATTGCTGCTTATTAGTGACCCACTAATACCGTCTGGAAAAGAGTGAAAAACATTCTATTTAGGGACAACTTTGTTTTCCATAATACTTTCTTCATGTCTCTTCCTTATCACTAGGGTCATTTGCCTGAGAGCAAGATCTCTGAGGGGAGTGCTACTGTTAAATAGGGTTACCAGATGTCCCGTTTTTAAAGGGACAGTCCCATTTTTGGAGACTTTTTCTTATATAGGCGCCTATTACCCTCCACCCCCTGTCCCGTTTTTTCATAGTTACTATCTGGTCACCCTACTGTTAAATGACCTGGCAAATCATTCAGGAAGCAGAGGACTACCAATAGTTTTTGTCACCACAATTAGACTGATCATTTCCAGTAACAGAAAAGAAAAAGCACTCAACATTTTCCCTTGGCTGAGAAATTTTCAGGGTGCCATTCACCTAGCTTTGGATTGGAGAGACTGGAGGGATTTTTTTTAATGAAGATATTTTTCAAAATCAAGATCATTGTTCCTTCAGCATCACCAGCTCTTTTTAGTTAATTCTTAGCTCAGAATGTAGATGATTATACTCCCACTGGGGATTTTGGCTTCAGGTGAGGAAAAAGGCAGGTGAATTCCTTCAGAACAAAGATCTGTTTCTTCTTCGGAATAATAAATTTTATAGAAGTGGTAGGAAAAGTCTTTCTCCTGAAATTTCAGAATTTCTAATACTGGTCCCAGCACACAGATGTCTGGAAATGAAAATAAAATTAAAGCTAAGGGGATTTTTTTCCAACATCAAAAAGCAATTGGTTTGGGTATGTTTCAAATGTTGGGTGACACTATGGGGTGGGTTTTTATTATACCTGAGCAGGGTGCTGCCTCCCTGTTTAGTGTTTGCTTTCAGTGCTGAGTGTGTGTATTTCCTGATGGATGAGTTCACAGTAAGACATTGTTCCATTCTACCTCTTTTTGACATTGGCCTGATGGAGAGAAAGGCAATGAGGGAGGGAGTGAAGTCTGAGTGGGATGCTGAGTGGCTTAACCATATGCACAACCTGACTTAATATTAAGCCTGGACAAACTTCCAGCTCTGACCCCTTTGAAGATCAATAGAGAACAAAAATCCATTCCACACTGCTTGGGTCCTAATTATTAGCAGTCTCCAGGCCCTGGAGGAAGTGCTGACCAGTTGACCATTTGCAGCCCTAATTATGTACTAGACACACTTGACAATCTTGAAGTTTATGAAATAACAACCAACATCAAAATCTGCTGCCCACTTGGTTAGTTACAAAGAGGTTCCCAGAGCCTTTTGGTCTGTAAGGAATTCTTTACATCAGGGGCTCATAACAATATTGCTCCTTTGGCTTTTGAACTACAAACTATGGATTATAAGCAGCTGCAATTAATTATTAATTAAGCCATCTTGTGGGGATTTCATCCAGGAGCAGAAATACACTTTAGATAACAACTTCTGCATACATTCTGGTAGCCGGATTTGGAGCCCGCTGCTAAGCACCACGGTCTTTCACACGCTCTTTGAATTGGTATCATACCTGCCCTTTCTGAAGCTGGCTCTAATAGTCAGGCTGGGCAATATGGTTCTGTTTAATAACTTCACACATATAAACAGCAATGTCCGAAAGGCAGAGCAGCAACGAGCAACAGACAGAGATAGATTCCGCATGTTGAAGGGTGTCACTTTTACTAGGGAAATCAGTACCACATTTCCCTTCTTATCTTGAAAGCAACAGGAGGACAAATTACATTAGCATGGATCTCTCTTTTGGCTCCTCAGACTGACACATTCCTTGCAGAAGAGCAGGCTGCAGTTTTTTTAAACCTTTGCCCTCCTAAGGCCTCAGAATTCTCAGGTAGGTTGTGGCAGAATTGTGTGTGTCCCTGGCTGGGACAGTCTTTGGCACGTCTCCTGAGGGAAGCAGTGGCTGAACGTGCACTGGGGAAATAGCTCTGGGCCATGTGTGATGGGGAGAGAGAATCATTAGTCCCGGCTGGCTCTGGGATTGACACATGCTTAGTCTTCAAAAAGAAGAACAGGAGTACTTGTGGCACCTTAGAGACTAATTTCAGAGTAGCAGCCGTGTTAGTCTGTATCCGCAAAAAGAAGAACAGGAGTACTTGTGGCACCTTAGAGACTAACAAATTTATTAGAGCATAAGCTTTCGTGGACTACAGCCCACTTCTTCGGATGCATAATTGGGTCCTAATTATTAGCAGTCTCCAGGCCCTGGAGGAAGTGCTGACCGAAGAAGTGGGCTGTAGTCCACAAAAGCTTATGCTCTAATAAATTTGTTAGTCTCTAAGGTGCCACAAGTACTCCTGTTCTTCTTTTTGCGGATACAGACTAACACGGCTGCTACTCTGAAACCTGTCATTATGCTTAGTCTTGTGGCCAACAATGGGTGAAATTCAGTGCTTTGGAGGGGCTGATCTGAGCTTACCCAAAGCTGACAGAGTGAGAAACACTTAGTCTCTAAGGTGCCACAAGTACTCCTGTTCTTTTTGCGGATACAGACTAACACGGCTGCTACTTTGAAACCATGAGAACAGACTGTCTGCTCTGTGTTTCTCAGTCCTGCCTGCTTTCTGTTGCATAAGAACAGCTCTCCTCAGAAGCCTAGATAGACACAGGCAGCTCCTGGAAAAACAACAACTTCAAACCACTTGCAATGTTCTAGGTTCAAATTAAGGTTGGGTATTTATCTGCTCCAAGCTACTGCCCACAGAATCAGCTCAAATTAAAAAGGGACTTTTTCACATGATACTGACCTGTTGTTAATCATTTTTCAGAGGCTGTGGAAAGTGGGAATAAAGCCCTTGGTTCCATTTTGCCAATAAGAGAATGACATGGACATTTCTACAGGACCTGCTGATCAAGGTTTGAGGCCTCCCCGAGGAAATGCACCCTCGGAGATGTGACACACACCAGGCTCCTTTCAAACAAAGCTGCACAAGAAGAACAACAGGCCCCTGAGCATAAACTGCCCTCACTGTATTACAAGAAAGTGCAGTGCGCTCCTAAGGCCAACCCCTGCTGCCTTCCTCACCATTTCTTTTGTTTTATATCTGTTACTGCAGGGGCGGGGGGAGGGAGGGAAAGGCCTTCAAAAGTGACAGGTTCAAGCTTCTACACTATTGACTAATGTCTTTGGTTCACTGGGGGGAATGAAAGCCCTTGGTTTAATGGGGTACAATGCAATGTTTAGGTGTCTAAGAACCAAATTTAAAAAAAATGGTTTTACAGCAAGTTTTGCTTTGCCTGCCTCAGAATAGAACAAACCAATTTAATTTGCCAGAGTGTCCTACAGACACTCAAAGTTTTAAGTTTTAGAGAGAAAGAAAGGGAAAGGCGTTTATTTCCAAAATAAATTGTTTCTTTGGTGCTTTGAGTGGTTTTTTTTTTTTGTTTTTTTTTTTTTTTTTTTGGTTTGGTTTGGTTTTGTTTTGTTTTGTTGGTTTGGTTTGGTTTGGTTTTTTGGTCTGGCAGTTTACAGTTTTTTCAAAGCACTTCAAAGAAGTCTGTGGGCCTTGAATTGATTGAAACTCCTAATTTAAACTAATTAGATTTAGCTTCTCCAAACCCAAAGCAGCTCAGAAAAACAGTGAGCCTACAGGCATGTGGTAAAACCCCGCAGCACTGCTCCTGGGAGTGGGGGGAGGAAGGAGCAATGGCTCAGCAAACACAAAGTGTTTAGGCTATCAGAATCCACACCCACGGCCTCAGGTCCCCAGGGCTACAGGTGTAGAGATGGAGGAGTTAGATTAAAAACCAAGGGTGTTAACATGATTTATAGTTAGGCAAGGCCATTCCTGTGGAGTAAGAGCTGAGAAGAGGCAGCAGATTATTAACCTGCTAAAGGCCAACTTTTATTTTAGGATGAAAAAAATCTCAAAGTGCAAATAAAACCCCGAGAGGTAACAAAAAGAGAGACACTCCCCTCCGCAATGAGAGCAAGAGCAGGGCTTCAGTGAAACAGTAATGAAACAATCTTTGGGCATTAAACAGATCCTTAATCTAAAATATAATCCTCAGACCAATGAACAAGAAGTTTAAATACTTCCACTTTGCCTTTCACTGGTGCCTTTGATTGAAGGAGCTCAAACCTCTATACACCCCTCCATCACTGCACCCCATTTGATAAATCATTGATTTTAAAATGGCCATTTAAATATCTTATTGCATGAGGCAAAAGAGGCAGCATTAATGACTGGGAGGTTAATCACCACTGATGCCCATGGGCTAAAATAACAGTATGTGCAGTCATTGCTGTCCAGAGAGCATAAGAGAAGGGAAACCGACCATACCTGCAAAAGGATTTATTATGTGTGTGATGCTCACTTTGGCAGAGGCGCAGAAGGGGATAAAAGGGTTGTCTGAAAGGAGATTGCATCATTGAGGTGCATTGGGTTTGGCACTGGTGCATGATGAAACCTATTGGTGTGATTGTTAAAAGCATGGGGAAGCTACTGGCTCCAGTTTCCTAACCAGTTCCTAATTCTGGACAGCAAATTAGGAGATTGGGATGCAAAAGGATCACAAAAAAGCAAATGCAATTTTGGGCTTTGCAGCTGAAGAGGCATCTCATCATCAGAGAGCAGAGATATGAAAGAGCAACTAGCACCCCATAGCAACTAGCTCCTTCCTTTGCTTACTTCAGAATGTCTATTCCATGAAGCATTGAACATACTGTAATCAGCTTCCACTTGGAACTGTAACTTGTACCTCAAGATCAAACTCCTGCCTGGCTTCAGACGGTAAACTCTTTAAGGAAAAGATATATTAGTGGTTCAGCAGACTGTACAGCCCCATATATACTTGCAGTGCTATGTAAACCATTAATAACACTGACTAGACACCTCCATACCAGAAAGATGTAGACAAACTGGAAGGAATTAAAAAGCAACCAAACTGTTAAGGCGCTGAGGGACTGACTGAAGGGACTGGTTACAAGCACTAAATTTGTATAGTCGTGGACACATCACAACAGGCGACCAGTATCTGAGGAGTGCAAATGCCATGGAACAGGAGGGATTGTTTACTGTAGCTCAAGTATTATAACCAGGGTTATGTCTACACTACGGGATTACTCCAAATTTACAGAATTCGATTTTTGGCAACCGATTGTATAAACTCGAGTGCATGCGGCCACACTAAGCACATTAATTCGGCAGTGTGCGTCCATGTACCGAGGCTAGCATCGACTTCCAGAGCGTTGCACTGTGGGTAGCTATCCCATAGTTCCCGCAGTCTCCCCTGCCCATTGGAATTCTGGGTTGAGATCCCAATGCATGATGGGGCCAAAAACATTGTCACAGGTGCTCTGGGTACATCCTCCCCCTCCCTCCGGGAAAGCAATGGCAGACAACCATTTCGCACCTTTTTTCCTGGGTGAACTGTGCAGACACCATACCACGGCAAGCATGGAGCCCGCTCAGCTCAAGACAGCAGTCATGAACATTGTAAACACCTCGCGCGTTATCATGCAGTTTATGCTGAGCCAGAACCTGCAAAACCAGGCGGGGAGGAGGGGGCGACGGCAGCGCGGTGACAAGAGTGATGAGGACATGGACATAGAATTCTCTCAAACCGTGGGCCCCGGCGCTTTGGAGATCATGTTGTTAATGGGGCAGGTTCTAGCCATGGAACGCTGATTCTGGGCCCGGGAAAGAAGCACAGAGGGACTGCATAGTGTTGCAGGTGTGGGACAATTCCCAGTGGCTGCGAAACTTTCGCATGCGTAAGGGCACTTTCATGGAACTTTGTGACTTGCTTTCCCCTGCCCTGAAGCGCCAGAATACCAAGATGAGAGCAGCCCTCACAGTTGAGAAGTGAGTGGTGATAGCCTTGTGGAAGTTTGCAACGCCAGACAGCTATCGGTCAGTCGGTAATCAATTTGGAGTGGGCAAAATCTACTGTGGGGGCTGCTGTGATGCAAGTAGCCAAAGCAATCGCTGAGCTGCTGCTACCAAAGGTAGTGACTCTGGGAAATGTGCAGGTCATAGTGGATGGCTTTGCTGCAATGGGATTCCCTAACTGTTGTGGGGCGATAGATGGAACCCATATCCCTATCTTGGCACTGGAGCACCAGGGCAGCCAGTACATAAACCGCAAGGGGTACTTTTCAATGGTGCTGCAAGCACTGGTGGATCACAAGGAACGTTTCACCAACATCAACGTGGGATGGCCGGGAAGGGTTCATGACGCTCGTGTCTTCAGGAACACTAATCTGTTTAAACAGCTGCAGCAAGGGATTTACTTCCCAGACCAGAAAATAACCGTTGGGGATGTTGAGATGCCTATAGTTATCCTTGGGGACCCAGCCTACCCCTTAATGCCATGGCTCCTGAAGCCATACACAGGCAGCCTGGACAGTAGTCAGGAGCTAAGTATCAGAGGGGTAGCCGTGTTAGTCTGAATCTGTAAAAAGCAACAGAAGGTCCTGTGGCACCTTTAAGACTAACAGAAGTATTGCAGCATAAGCTTTCGTGGGTGAATGCCCACTTCATCAGACGTCTGATGAAGGTGCCACAGGACCTTCTGTTGCTTTTTAGTCAGGAGCTGTTCAACTACAGGCTGAGCAAGTGCAGAATGGTGGTAGAATGTGCCTTTGGACGTTTAAAGGGTCGCTGGCGCACTTTACTGACTCGCTCAGACCTCAGCCAAACCAATATTCCCATTGTTATTGCTGCTTGCTGTGTGCTCCACAATCTCTGTGAGAGTAAGGGGGAGATGTTTATGGCGGGGTGGGAGGTTGAGACAAATCGCCTGGCCACTGATTACGCACAGCCAGACACCAGGGCAATTAGAAGAGCACACCAGGAAGTGCTGCACATCAGAGAAGCTTTGAAAACCAGTTTCATGACTGGCCAGGCTATGGTGTGAATGTTCTGTTTGTTTCTCCTTGATGAAAACCCACCCCCTTCATTGACTGACTCATTCCCTGTAAGCAACCCACCCTCCCCCCTTCGATCACAGCTTGCTTTCAAAGGAAATGAAGTCACTATCATTTAAAAATCATGTATTCTTTATTAATTAATTATAAACATAGGGAGAGAACTGACAAGGTAGCCCGGGTGGGGTTTGGGAGGAGGATAGGAGAGAAGGAAAAGGCCACTTCAAAAGTTCAAAATAATGACAACCTTTTGCTTGGACTGTCCACTGGGGTGGAGTGGGAGGGTGCACGGAGCCTCCCCCCCCCGTGTTCTTGGGGGTCTGGGTGAGGAGACTATGGAACATGGTAAGGGGGGAGGGCAGTTATACAGGGGCCGCAGCGGCACTCTGTGATCCTGCTGCCGTTCCTGAAGCTCCACCAGATGCCAGAGCATGTCCATTTGCTCATGCAGGAGCCCCAGCGTTGCATCCCGCCACCTTTCCTCACGTTCGTCCCTCCTCTCCTCACGTTCGTCCCTCCTCTCCTCACGTTCACTGGCATCTTTCCTGTACTTTGATACCGTGTCCTTCCACTCATTCAGATGAGCTCTTTCATCGCGGGTCGACTGCATGATTTCCGAAAACGTTTCGTCTCGTGTGTGTTTTTTTCGCCACCTTATCTGAGACAGCCTTCGGGATGGAGGAGGGAGGCTTGAAAAATTTGCAGCTGCAGGAGGGAGGGAAAAAAGGGAGAGAAGTATTTTAAAAGATACATTTTACAGAACAATGCTTATATTCTTTCATGGTGAACAACACTATTCACATTACATAGCACATGTGATTTCGGTACAAGGTCGCATTTTGTATCTTATATTGAGTGCCTGCGGCTTTGGTGTTAGAGATCACAGACGCAGGGCCGGGCAACAGAATTTGGCTTGCATGCAGCTATGGTAAGCCATTGTCTTTCGGCTTTTGCAATCTTCATAAAAGCGGCGCCCTCCTTTCCCATACCAAGCAAAGCCCGTTGAGTGCTGCAGTTTTCCTGTTAATATGCAGCAGCAGAAACCAAACTAACCCCACCCCCATCCAATTCTGTGGGATGATCGCTTTACCCCTCCCCCCACTGCGTGGCTGGTATCAGGGAAGATCCCTGCTAGCCAAACGCGAAAAGCTCAGCGCCAATGCCCCCTCCCCCCCACCGCTTGGCTAACTGCAGGGAAGGATTTCTTTTCAGCCACAGGCAAACAGCCCAGTAGGAATGGCCACCTCTGTCCCCTTATTTAAATTCCCGTATTTCAACCAGGTTACCATGAACGATATCACTCTCCTGAGGATAACACAGCGAGACAAAGAATGGATGTTGCTTGAATGCCAGCAAACACCGGGACCATACACTGCCAAGCTTTGTTATGCAATGATACCAGATTACTTGCTACTAGCATGGCGTGGTCAAGTGTCCTACCATGGAGGACGGAATGAGTCTGCACTGCCCAGAAACCTTCTGCAAAGGCTTTTGGAGTACCTCCAGGAGAGCTTCATGGAGATGTCCCTGGAGGATTTCCACTCCATCCCCAGACACGTTAACAGACTTTTCCAGTAGCTGTACTGGCCGCGAATGCATCCCAAGTCCTCAGGGCAAATTAATCATTAAAAAACGCTTGCTTTTAAACTATGTTTTATGTTTACAAAGGTACACTCACCAGAAGTCCCTTCCATGGCTTCATGGTCTGGGATACCGCCTTGGGAGGGTTGGGAGGGTACTTCAGTCAGGCTGAGAAAAAGATCCTAGCTGTTGGGAAGAACAGAGTGCTGTGTGCTCTTCGCAAGCTCATCCTCCTCCTTTTCCTCCTCATCTTCCCTGTCCGCAGAATCCTCAGGCATGGCTGAGAGTACCCCCTCCTCGGAATCCACGGTCAGGGGTGGGGTAGTGGTGGCGGCCCCCCCTAGAACTGCATGCAGCTCAGCGTAGAAGCGGCATGTCTGCGGCTCTGCCCCGGACCTTCCATTTGCTTCTTTGGTTTTCTGGTACACTTGTCTGAGCTCCTTAACTTTCAAGCGGCACTGATATGAGTCCCTATTGTGGCCTCTCTCCATCATGCCCTTGGAGATTTTTTCAAATGTTTTGGCATTTCGTCTTTTGGAACGTAGTTCTGCTAGCACGGAATCCTCTCCCCATATAGCGATCAGATCCAGTACCTCCCATACGGTCCATGCTGGTGCTCTTTTTCGATTCTCAGACTGCATGGTTACGTGTGCTGATGAGCCGCTGGGCAAACAGGAAATGAAATTCAAAAGTTCACGGGGCTTTTCCTGTCTACCTGGCCAGTCCATCTGAGTTCAGATTGCTGTCCAGAGCGGTCACAATGGTGCACTGTGGGATAGCTCCCGGAAGCCAATACCATCAAATTTTGTCCACACTAACCCTAATTCAAACTGGCAATGTCAATTTCAGCGCTATTCCTCTCGTCAGATTTCAGGAAATTCAGAAATTGATTTTAAGAGCCCTTTATGTCGAAGTAAATGGCTTCATATGTGGACGGGTGCAGGGTTAATTTGATTTAACGCTGCTAAATTTGACCTAAACTCATAGTGTAGACCAGGCCCAGGAGTAACTGGCTGAAATTAAGGAAATTAACATTTAGACTGAATATTAGGGCAAATTTCCTGACAGCAACATGTAATAGTGAGGTGCTGGGCTGTATCCACACAGGAAGGATTGGGCCCCGATTTGCTCAAGACATATAAAGTGGCGTGAACACAACAGTAAGAAATGTCTTCTGGAAGATGGACTTGATCTGACTGGGGATAGACCAGTGTGACCTGCAGAAACAGGTCTTTCTATCTTTTGCTTCTATGCTTTTTTTCCTGGAGTACAGTGCTATTGCTCTAGGATGGAAGCAGGAAATTCCAAAATCTTCTGACAGTATTTGAACAGGAAAACCAGAGACTAAGTCTCCGCAGAGTGTGAATGGAAGGGTGTGACTGCCTGCTGGTTTGCAGTCTGTGTTCATTCTATAATCTGAGAAGCATTGATTGCATAACTGCCCCCCATCCCCTCCAGCCAGAGGGTCACAGCCACGGCCATTTCCTCACTTTTGCCCTGCAATGGGGTCACACCCACTATGTATATGGTGTTAAAATGATGCCACCACAAGCCCCAGAACAAAGACAAGATTTGGGTAGCTATTTTTGTACAGCTGCAGTTTAACCTCAAGTATCATTTCCACTAGAAACAAGGCCGGCTCCAGCGTTTTGGCCGCCCCAAGCAGCCAAACAAAACAAAACAAGCCGCGATCGTGATCTGCGGCGGCAATTCGGCGGATGGTCCTTCGCTCCGAGGGGGAGTGAGGGACCGTCCACCGAATTGCTGCTGAACAGCTGGACCTGCTGCCCCTCTCCGAAGTGGCTGCCCCAAGCACCTGCTTGATAAGCGGGTGCCTGGAGCCGGCCCTGACTAGAAACAAACTGTCCCTTGCACGGCAGGGGCCTCAGCCCCATCTCAAGGATCTGAGCCTCCTTCAAAGCCCCAGCAGTGCTTCCATTTGGGGGAAGTGGTAGGACTGGTTCATCCTTTACCAAGATGCAGGTGATCAGACCGGGCCCCATTCCCAAGAGCTGATCTCTGTGAGGCCAGACTGCTCATCCAGCAGAACATTGCTTTAAGAAGCTTATGTTTTACTTCAGGAAATTCAGGGATAATTGTGGTTTAACTTTCATTTAACTCAGGGAAATGAGGGACAAAGACTGTCCTTGGAGCAGTGACAGGAGCCTGGAAAGGAGGAAGGGGCAAAGGTGGCCGAGAAAGAGAAACAGAATGAGAAAGCCACATAGGCCTGATGAGAAACAGTCAAGCCCAGAGAGCCCATGCAACCACTGCACCTGTGAAACTGACATTTCTATGTGCCAAAGTAGAGAGAGTACCCTATTCAGCCACAGAAGCATTCTAAATAATTTGTCCTTTTCAGTTAATATTTTTTTTTTATTGGAAGAGAAGTTCTGTAAAGCATGAAGCCTTTTAAGGCTCTCCCATCCTTCTTCCTGCAAAATTAAAACATGACCCTTCTGAGCCCCGGCCGGGTCCTGTGGCATTAATGTTTGTAACAGGACAAGCGTTGCCACTTCCACTCCACATTCCAAGTGTTTAGAAGACGCAGATTCCAGCATATTTTGTTTCAAGTGTAGTGCACAATGGCTCAGTAACGTCTGTTGGAACCTGTTGAGGCTGGGGCGTAGATGAAGTACCCAGTACAGATAAAGGGTCTGGAGGCATTATTCCTGGAAGAGGTGGCAGGTACAGGGTCTCCAAGGGCACAAGGGAAAGCGTGCTTACCAGCCATCCTTACTACACATCTGCAGCTGCTTCTCAGTGTGCAGGTGGATGGATCATGAACAAACATCCATCCTAACCAGATGTGGCACCCAATACTGCCAGAAGCACAAGTGGCCAGCTCTGCAGGTGAGGCTGAAGCCTGTCTGTGTGAAGCCTCAGGTGGAGAGACCAAATAGCCAGTTTTGTGCCCTGAGCCAGAATGGGATACTGGAATCTCCCAAACAATGAGCTGTGTGGATTTCGTTGCCATGTCAGACAGTGTCTCCATTGGTCCCTCTGGGGAACCTTTCCATCTGCAGATCTGAGATTAGCAGGATTAGCAGGATGCCCAGACTGATCTGGTCTCTGGACTCAAAGATCAAACAGATGCAGCCAAAGAATTTAATGCTGAGAGGTCCTCTGTAGAACTGGACCCAGAATACCCACTCCACCCCCCACCCCAGGTTTGTGCTTTCTGATTTACGGTAGGCTGGGCTAGGGGGTCGAGGTGAAAGGCCAGGCGAGCCAGCCCTAGGATAGAAGTGTCAGTCCACCATACTTGATTGTGATGCACAGCAGATCAGGTGGCTTGTAAATGATGAAACTGGCTGGCAAAGGGCTTCTTGACAGTGACCTTGGGTTACTCAGAGTGAGTTGGAGCACTGGGCTTTATCATTTTGGGCCCTATACAGGGTGACTGGGTGTTGAATGCACCAGCTTGGCCAGAGCTAAATATTAGCACCTGCCGCACAACATGGACATTGTGACATCACCTACCCCTTGCCGTCCCCATCTCTATTATTTTCTGTGGAAGGTTAGATGGCTCTGAGATGGGCTGTTTGGACGAATGTAATTGCCTCTGACATCAACCACAGTAGATTTTTTTGTTCAAATGCAGGATTTTTGCCTCTAGTGAACTAAAGATGAGTGCAATGCACATGGGGAACCACTGCTTCAGAGCCAAAATCATCAATAGAGGCAACATCAGAATTAAAGGTTAAACATCAATGTACATTTTGTAAGTTAATATTTGCAAAATAGCTTCTTCGCTCTAACCTGTCAAGTCCTGACCTCAGGGTCCTGGACTTCCCATGTTAAGATGATGACTTCACACAGCCCCAAAAGCAGGCAAGAAATGCTCTTTTAAGAGGTGGTGATGTCATCAGCTGCTCCAGAAAAATCACAGAAAACCCCCTAACTTCAAGTCCTGGCAGATACAACACTGCAAAATGATACTCAAATTCTTTGCTTTAAAGATGTGATTATTTTTATACATTTTGTACCTACACATGTGCTGTAGAGTCAAGATTTGGGATCTTACAACAAAATGGGGGGGGCATGAGTTTATTTTCTGTGAATTTTTTCAGGCCTCCTTTTGTGAGCATGAGTTTCTTTCTTTTGTTGTTGTTTGTTTTGTTTTTCCCCTTCACAAAAATGAACCCCTGAACACATTGCATCTTGCTGTAGGTTGGACTTATCCAGTTCATAAATGTTCTGGGAGGATTCTATTGGAACAGGTCAGCCAATTCCTTCTGGGATACCCACCGTGGCTGGCAGAAACCACTAAAGTTTCTGTCTTACATCCTGTAGTGGGGCAGCTGCCCTACTCCCTGAATTTGGGCTGCAGCAGGCCAGTGGGCCTGCACAGACAGGGAGCCAATCAGGGAAGGCCTTATAGGGAGCCAATCAGGGCCCAGATTGGAGGGAGCCAATCAGGGTCAGGCTCAGCCCTATAAGAAGGCTGCTCAGGACAGGAGCAGGGAGTCCGTCCCAGGCCTTCGACAGGGGAAGGTCTGTCTCCAGGCTGAGAGACTAGTACCCGGGACAGCGCAGTTCTAGGCAGGCCCGGGGGAGCAGAGCGTAACTCCAGCCCAGTGTTTACCAGGCTGCAGGCCCTGAAGAGAAGGGCCTAGCCGGTGCGAGGGGCTGAAGGGGAAGCGGCCCAGGGACGTGGACAGACGGAGGGAGAGAAGGAGGGCAGGAAGGCTGCCACTAGAGGGTCCCTGGGTTGGGACCCAGAGTAGTGGGCGGGCCTGGGTCCCCCCCCCCTTTCCTTATATCCGGCCAACGGAGCAGCCATCTAGAGCTGCACCAACCCCCTGCCAAGAGGGGAGTGACTTTGAGGGTGCAGTTGGCCACATCGGCCAGGACACAAAGAGGCAGCTGATTGACCCCCCTGGAAGGGGGCGAGGATGGACTAAGGGGCACTGCCGGAGGGCAGTGGCTCAAAGAGGACGCCACGAGCTTGGGGAGCAATGCGGGTCCGGACGTGCCAACCGAGGGCGAGACGACGGACAGGACACCACCAGGAGGGGATGCTCCATTGGACAGAGCTAATTCCCGAGATAACCAGTAAGAGGCGCCAGGTGGTGAGTCCCAACCCCATCACACATCCTTTTTATAGTATGTATGTAGGACACCAGTTATAGCTTACTCAGACTGTGGCACTGAGGACGATGCTGCAGCAGGATGACTTCAGCCAGCTAGTAAGAAAAGGAACTTGCTGCAGTGTGAAATTCTGGAGAGTTGTTTGAGGCCAAGGCCATGTCACCCAGTGGGATATTTTCAGATCTGCCAAACCCAGTTCATTCAAGGGATCTGTGCTGGAGTAGCATATCCCGGGTGGGATTTAAACAAGGTGCTTGGAGGCAGAGAGCTGTGTACATTTGGCAGACATGACTACCAAGTTGTGGGTCGTTACATTTTTTTAAGAAGCCTTTCCTGTGATGGCTAATCTCAGAAACAGCCAAAATAGAAGTTGCCCAAAGGCTCTGATGAAAACCCTAACAGCATCATTTCTAGGATCAAGCCCCAGCTCACACAGAATCTTTATTTACTTCTTTTTTTTTAAACTCTAGATTTTTTTTCTTTGCCTGAGTTTTACAGCACGACAGAAAGAAAAGACCCAAGTTGGTATTGATCCTTTAAGGTTAAGATCTTGGTGCACTTAAATTATTCTAACCCAGAGAGTTTGAAATTTATAGTCCCTCTTGAACCTCCCTGGCTCACCAGCTTCCCTGGGAGGACTCTGCTGCAGGCTGCATGCCAAATGCAGTAAAATTTAAAGAGGTGAGAGAGAAACTTCCCAGAAAATATAAACATTTCATGGAAATGAAATAAGTCTTCCCTTATAGGAACTCACCTCAGCGAGCTTTAGATAAATGGAAAGGTATTCAGAATTGTAAGTGGATATAAAGTGTGGTGTTTTAGATACATTTGTTTATGAGCAATGCAGAAATGAGTATTGTCTTAAGACCACAGAGTCACACAGCAAGGGCCTGTCAGTCCCTTCCCCCACCCTCCATCCCCCAAGTCAGTAGTGAGCACTAAAGCAAAATTGCAGAGCCAATTGGCTCTGTTTTATGCCTCCCCCTAGGATGGATGGTAGCCGCACACATCTCCACCCCCCCCCCACCCCACAAGAACATATCCCCTGCTTGTTACGATCAAAATAAATGAACTCAAGACATCAGCACACCCAGAAAGGGGTCTGAAGTATTCCCCAAGTTGAGAGATAGGAAAAGCAAATGAACAAGGCACTGGAAAGTATTTTCCTTCTGTGCCCATGCTCTCTGGCTTACCCAGTGCAGAAGGCACACATTACTGCACACCACCAACTGTGGAGAGGAATAAAGCGTGAGCATTAGAGGTGCTAAAAATGCCAGAGTCATGTTGGTCAGGCACCAGCTGCAAGGACCTGCCTTCCCACTTTCTACACCCTGCATTTCCACAGACAATTCATTACATTTGTGGAGGGTACAGGAGGCAGCTAGCGAAATGACAGGCTGGGAACAAGAACCAAAATTTCAGAGGGAAGTTCCTTGGCTGGGACAATGCAAGAGAATCCAGAGGCCAATCCCAGCTCAAAAATGCAATATTTGCTGTGACTGCTGCTAAAACTGCACTCTCTCGCTCTCGCGCTGAAGATCACTGAGCTGATGCTTCCACATATACCCATCCCTGATAGTTCAGTGTCTAGTCTTAGCCCTGAATATTGCCAGCAATAACTAACCACATCTTCCTTGGCTGGATTGCCCAAGCTAGCCTTAGAGGTAAGATGTTTCATTATAGTTAGGCTGAATATGCCCTGCCCTAGAGTAAACTGTTACATCTCCTCCTGGAGATTGACCTTACTAAGCCCAATTGCTTCACCTCCACCCTCTCCTCTCAAGTCCCTTCCCAAAGTGTTCTTCTCCAGGGACTGGGATGAAGGCCCAGGTATTAGAACGAACACACACACACACACAGTATAAATCTCAATGGGGCGCTCTCCTCACCCATCTCTCATTGTCCTCTCTCTTCTCAATCCTACCCTGTGGCTCTTGCCTCACTCTCCTTTTCTTATATTAATTTACACTCGTTGGGATGGGGACTCAAGGTGGGATTTTCAAAAGTGCCTGAGTGAGTCAGATGCCTAACAGCCAATGAGAGCTAATGGTGCTCGGGCACCTAACTCACTTAAGTGCTTTTGAAAATCTCACCTCTAGTGTTTATTTGCTCGCTAAAGGGCCAGACACATTTATGGTGCTAATGAAATTAATTAATTAAAATAGTAATAACTAGTGCTAGCATCTCACCTCAGTCTTCTTTGTTGATTCGAACATGATTCACTCGCAGAGTCTTTCTCCTTACAGTCTTGTTCATTGTCTTTGTTGCTGTTCCCACATTTTTAAATGTGCCTATCTTTTTGTAAATGCAACACTCTGTACTGAGACCTAATCATAATACAATCATTGCCTACGCCATTTATTTGCCTGTTTGCCACACATCGCAGTTAGTTCACCTGTGAGAAACACTCCCTGTGGGGCTGACATCCCAGGCACCATCCTCGTGTCATTCACACCCCTTGGTCTGGTGACAACAATGACTGTAAAGAATCTGGGTCAATAGAACAAGTGGCCATTGGCCTGAGATGCTGCAGCAGCTGTTTCTGTCCAACTGGCTGAGTGCTCGCTTCCATGAAGAATCTGTGTTCTCGTCCCATCACTGGCTTTCCCCCGTAAATTGTTAATTGGCCTGTAAGTGTGTGGTGGCCTGTGTGCACATGCAAATAAAACACTGCCGTTACCAAGTGTGCCTCCAACCATGCTCATCACGTGCTGTGGTTTAACAGGTAATGGACCGTTTGCAGGAAGGACAAGCTGGTGGCATGGGCGGCTCTACGTTTTTTGTCGCCCCAAGCACAGCAGTCAGGTGGCTTTTGGCAGCGCGGTCCACTGGTCACGCCGATTCGGCAGCATGCCTGCGGGAGGTCCACCAGTGCCGTGCCTTCGGCGTCCCCACTGCCAAATTGCCACCAAAACCACGGGACCGGCGGACCTCCCGCAGGCATGCCGCCGAAGGCAGCCTGACTGCTGCCCTCACAGCAACCGGCAGGCCGCCCCCTGCGGCTTGCTGCCCCAGGCACGCGCTTGCTGCGCTGGTGCCTGGAGCCGCCCCTGGCTGGTGGCCAAGATAAAAATCACAGAATTTCACCAACTGTTCCAGAGTTTTTATGAACATTTAACAAACTTCTTCTCCGGAGTTTCACCTTGCTGAGGCACCCTAGAGACCTCATTGTGATTCGTCTACATGGCTCCTCTCAGGTTCACTTTTGAATGAACATTAGCAAGTGCATCTCACAATGCCACGACTGCTGTCAGAGGAATGGGATGGAGCACAGGGGGCGGCAGGTTTTATATTTCACAAAGCAGGAATAATTGTCATCCTTCAAATGCTGAATGGAGAGACCAACTATAAAGAAAGAAGGCCTAAGCGCCTGAAGTATTAATCCAGCCAAAGGGCTTCCAGATGGGAGAAACACTCCCTTGTCCACAGAGCCCTGAAATTTCTGTTCAAGGAAACGGCAAGAGAGCCTGTCTCTACCATCATAGCTCTGACATTTTTAAGAAGGGGTAGAGTCCTCACTGTGTGAGTGGTGGCTTCTTCCACTAGAATGAATATAGAAATCTGCAGAGGGAAGGGATCCAATGAATTATCATCAAATAATCATTTCTGTAGCTCCATAAAGATGGTTATTCTGCGGTGAAGACTCTGGACTGAGACTCCAGAGATCCAGATTTAGTTCTCAACTCTGTCACAGAGCCCCACTGTGACCTTGGGCAAATCACTGAGGGTACATTTACACCCCAATAAAATGCCCGTGGCTGTCCCAGATCAGCTGACTCAGGCTCAGGGACCTCAGCCTGTGGGACTGTAGAATTGCAGTGTCAACATCCAGGCTTGGGTTGGACTCCGTGAGTGGGGAGGATCCCAGAGCCCAGGTTTTAGCCCAAGTCCAAACATCTACACTGCAATTTTATAGCCCTGCAAGTCCAAGTCAGCTGACACAGGCCAGCAGCAGGTGTTTTATTGCAGTGTGGACGTACTCGTAGGGCCTAATCCAAAGCCCATTGAATTCAGTCCATGTCTTCCCCTCGATTTCAATGGGCTTTGGATCAAGGCTTTTGTGTCTCTGTGCCTCAGTCCCCCAGCTGTCAAATGGGGTTAATATTCCCTTTCTCCCACCCTTTCTCTATCTTGTCCATTTGGACTATAATAAACCCTTTAGAGCAGGGACTGACTCGTACTCTGTTCAGTGAATATGTGATGGGGCCTTTTATCTTGGTTGGGGCCTCTAGGTGCTACTGCAATAAGAAAACCCCCCGGTGTCCAGGGTTCTTACCAGAGTGGATAGGATGTGACCCCGCCCTGAGGCACTCACACTCTAAGGTAGGAATGAAGACATGACAAGGCGCAGAGAGGCTGGCTTTCCCCCACATTGTAGTTGATAGGTTGTGATGTCTGAGGGTTGAGTTTTTATTTTCCAAACAGATCCTACAGAAACATAAGAACAGGCCCCTGCCTTATCTAGCAGTTTAGCCTTTGGATGGTTTTGTCACCTTGCACTGCTGGGAAACTCAGTAATTGTTTGCTCAGCTCCAGAGTTCGGTAAAAGTTCCATCCCAAATGTTTCTGATACTCGACTGCCAGCGGGTCCCAGGCGATTCCATGCTCAGTAGCTGAACTCTAACTTGCTGTTCACTGACAGCAAGGAGGTTTCTCAGATTGTCCTTTTGGAAAGAGTCTTCAGGGAAATTAGATAGAAGGTTGAAAAGAGAGAATGTCACAACCTCCCTTTGAGAAGAAGACAGTGGAGCAGTCCCATCTGCCTGCATGCAAAGGGGTGGGAAATAACCCGGGGGGAGCAAGTCATGGCCATAAATCTTCATTTCAGCATTCTAGCCACCATCCTCCTCATTAGTCATTAGCATCATGATTCGTGTGGAGCCACAGGATTTTTGCAGGGTGAAGCAAAGGACGTACTGGAAAGGTCCAGAAGCAGTTTAGCGGCTAAATCCTTCATCCCACTGCTGTGCGTCCCGTGACACGTCAGCTCACTCAGGACAGCTATATTTTTCTGCACTCGTTAAACATTTTGTGAATGAATTTAGTGTTTATACAAGGGAGACGTTGTTACTCTAGCTGAAACCAGACAGGCAGGTGTTTTGGCAGCCCTCGCCCCCAGCTCTGCCAATACACCTAAACTATGACCTGTAGCTCCCACTGCTGTAGCCATTCCCTGCCCTTGCCCCTCCAATAGCTCTGTCACTGCCCTACAATCCTCTCCTCTCCACCCTGTTCATATCAGTCCTGGCCTGCACCTCACTCCTGCCCCACTCCCCACCCATTCTGATCCAGCCCAGGGCTCCCCACACCATTCTGTCATTGCTCCTCATTCTGACCTTCAGTGCCTCCTGCTATTCTGGCAAAACAGCATTTCTGCATCTCTGAGCATGGAAACTAGATTGTGCATAGATAATCCCAAAGGGAGAGAGAGAGTTCTCCATCCTGCTCTTTCGTTTAACCACTGGTTTCTATTCTGAGATGCAGTGTCAGGTTTTCTTCTGCTTTGGGGACTGAGGTGAGCACTGCAGAGTGATCTGAAGATCGATAATACAAATAAGAAGAAGATGCCTAGAAGAAAGGCCCTTGGGGAGGGCAGACCAGAGTCTTGGACCTGCTATGGAAGAGGCTCTTTGTGAGGCTCCCTCATGCTGACCACTGAGCTCTGGTAATTGTCAGACACCCACCAATCATGACATGTCCTGGAAGAAACGAGAGTCCCTGAGGTAGAATGGATCAGTACCAGGTCTTGAACTGCACCACAAGGAGACACTGCAGTTATGGAAGACTGGTATAATGTGCTCTCTGGCTGGTCATGCCCGGGAGATAGAATGCAACATTATGTTCCAGTGCTGGCTTCATCATGAACATTGCATCTAGATCCAGAGTGATCTGCAAGAGTCCATCCAGCAGGTGCTCAACGCACGAGCTGCAGGGGGCAGGTTGCCCTCCCAAAGGGATGGACAGCCAAAGTGGGAGACGGCTGCTTTGCAACTCCCACTGTTTGAGTGTCCAGTGTCAGTCACAGGCTAAGACCCTTGTTGATCGTCAGACACCCACACAGCTGTCAGTGCACCTCCACCCTGATCTGCACAGCAGCTGATCATTGTGGAGAGGTTTGCGGATCCCTGTGCATGAGGAAGAGCACTTAACTGCCAAACTTATTGCAGCTGTAAGAGGATAGTCAGCATCCAGCAACCTGGGCTGATGCAGACCAGCAAGCTGCCATTCCCCAGAACACGCCTTCTCCTCCAGGCATTTATGCCACTCCCATCACCATGGCCCTGGACGTGCCCCACTGTCTGCCCACCTGCTATTGAGAGGGAGAGTTTGACTATTGCTTTGGGACTGCTCCTTCTGTGCTGCCTTTCCCAAAGGGAATTTCTGTGAAGGTGTCAGGAGCCAGGCATGTCTCGGTTCTTGGGAGCATGTTGTAGCATTTCTGAGAAGCCACCACGTACAAATTAACTGGATGTAGTGCAGAGACACCTCTGAACAGGAGCACTGGAGGAGAAGGGGGAGAAGCTGGGACTTGCTGTCACGATGTAATATATGTGCAGTATCCTGAAGGCAGGGATGGGGAAGGTAGAGGGATTGCAGCAATGCTGCAGCGTCACTTTGGTTTGTGACATATTACATCCAGGAGTGAAGGAATTGCCTTGTAGGGAACATAAATCAAGGACCATTCTCACCTTTTAGAAAAAACTAAAGTTTGTATGAAGATAATTATACTCTTGATGCAAATAAAACAAGATATGACAGATTTAGAAGGCTGCCACTACTAAGCTAGTGCTATAAAACTTCAGTAAGTGACTAGCGGTTGGCAGGAGGTTCAAAGAGGATTGATATTGTGCCCAAGATATCTCCTTTAGAGCTCTTCTTGCTGAACTTTACACACACTTTATACACTGAAAATTAGCTGACTTTGCCTTGGACCATGCAATCTATACCCAGTAACTCTGGAGTCACAATTTCAGAGACTCAAAGCCTTTTCCTGAATCTGCTTGCAGGATAGCCACTCCAAAGGGTTTGGTGCTCCCATTTCTTGAAAGTGATTTTAACATCTTCACCAGGGGCAGGCAACCTATGGCACGGATGCCAAAGGCGGCACGTGAGCTGATTTTCAGTGGCACTCACACTACCCGGGTCCTGGCCACCGGTCCGGGGGGCTCTGCATTTTAATTTAATTTTAAATGAAGCTTCTTAAACATTTTAAAAACCTTATTTATTTTACATACAACTATAGTTTAGTTATATATTATAGACTTATAGAAAGAGACCTTCTAAAAACATTAAAATGGGGGGAGGGATAGCTCAGTGGTTTGAGCATTGGCCTGCTAAACCCAGGGTTGTGAGTTCAATCCTTGAGGGGGCCACTTGGGGATCTGGGGCAAAATCAGTACTTGGTCCTGCTAGTGAAGGCAGGGGGCTGGACTCAATGACCTTTCAAGGTCCCTTCCAGTTCTAGGAGATGGGATATCTCCATTTATTTATTTATTATTACTGGCAAGCGAAACCTTAAATTAGAGTGAATAAATGAAGACTCGGCACACCACTTCTGAAAGGTTGCTGACCCCTGATCTTCACCATAATTCCTAAGCCACAATCTAACAGGGTCAATATTCCACCTTCTCTCCGGGGTCTGGGTTTGCTCTGTCCCCCTGAAACGCTGCTTCCCTTCTTCTCTGCATGTTTAATACATCAGGGCACCATACTCAGCGAATAGAGCATTTATCATTTGCTCATACTGCATTAATGTCAGCTCCGCAGTGAGCTGGGTTAGGCTCCTGTGAGCTTCCTTCTTGCCCAGTGGTTCTGAGCTGGTTGGGCTCAGCATGTGCAACTCCCACTGAAACCAGTGGGAGCTGTGAGTAAAGCCTCAGCATCTTTGAAAATCAGGTCAGTTGTATAGTAAGGCTCCCACGTTTGAAAACGCCACCCTAAGTGACTCGCCCACAACAATCAAGGACTCAATGGCAAAGGTGGAATTGAAAGCTGAGAGCATCTGGCACCCAATCCTGCATTCTGATCTCTAGCACTCTGCTTTCTCAGTTAGTCAAGAAGCTTTTAAAATTTGCTGGGAATGCTCTGAAATGTGGGTGTATCAGAGTATGGCTTTAAATTCCAAACTGTTGTCTGAGCGAACTGCTCTCATCTCACATTTATAACAAAGCAGTGTTTGAACTATTTGAGCACATGGACAATAACGCATCTCCCAGGATATTGTAAAGACCCCAGTTTTTCTTACTGAACGTCATTATCTGGACGTTTTGGGGATGGCAGCTGGCACAGACCTGCGGGAGAACTGTCCTACCCAGGAGCTTGCCAAACTGGTAGATTCTTTTAGCGTTAGAGACAAGTACAAAAAATCTACTTCCTTCTCTATTTCAACAGTTACCCTGCCTCTCACAGCCTAGACACTAACCAACGTAATCAATCACCATGACTCTGCTTGGAGATAATGTTCTGAGCCAGAGTTAATTATAATGGTGAAGTCTTCAATGGTCCATTTATAATTATAGTTTGCTTAATAGGTTACTATCTATGACACTCTTCAACAACATGCACCTCATTGCTAGGTCTCCCACAATATGTTACTGTAATTTATAGCCAGCTGTGCTACATTTGCCTCTTAAGTGAGCACATTTCCAAGCTGCTCTGGGCTGACCTGGAAAAATGCATGCAAATTAAATTATCCCATGCACATGCTGCTGTTTGTAACACCAACCACTTTGGGATTGACAATCAGGACTCCACAGTGATTGGGAGGGTGGATTAAGGAACAGTTCAGTCTAACACAGGTCAAGACTCCAGCACCCTGCATTGCTTTTAGTGGACTAAACAACGTGCCCCGTTTTCACACATTCATTTTTCCCATTGCACATAAGACGAACAGAGATACCCTGACCCTCAGGAAATGCCAGGTGTCTGGGATGCTGCTGGGCTTTAATTTAAGTGAAAAACTGCCTCCACCATTCCCCAATGCCAGGGCCATGATAACAGCAGAATCAGGTGGCTGCAGGATCCCAGGAAGAACTCTGCGGCTGAGGTTCCCTGATGAGGTGGATGGGTTGATCCTGCTGTCTGTCTGGTGAGAGTGCAGTTCAGGTTTTGCTGGAGCCCTGAGGATGCCATGCAATGGGGTTCCAGCTGCTCCTGCAGCCGGCCAGTGAGGGATGCTGTTTATCCAGGCTATTTATTATCTATGGAGTACCAACAGCGCATGCAGTGGCAGCCTGGCCCTGGTCAAAGCAGGCAAAGGGCTGTGGAGATGGGGCAGCTCAGGCTCACAGCAGGAGGCCCTCTACTGCACAGAGGCGTGAATCTCTGTTATTTTCCTGCTCATTATCTTGTGTCCTTGGTGAATTATCAGCAATTAATGTCAGTGCACATTGCTCCAAGGTGACCAGCCAGGAGCCTTCCACAGGGTGGAGCACCACAACACACACACACGGTTACCAGCACAGCCCTTCGCATCCAGTTCCCTTGCACACTCTACACCACATGTTAAGTTCTAGAATATTTCTCTTATATGGTGTGACAGGGAAGCAGGACCCACAGCCCCACACAGGGAAGCCTGGCTCATCTGCTGACCAACCCTGTTCGCAGGAGTTGGAACTGTGAGTACAAATGCTTAGTTCCTGTGGCAGGTGCAGCTTTTCTACTCCCCCGGCACCAGGAGAGGTGCGTATGACCCCTGGATCAGATGGAACAAGGATCAGAGACAGGGAGGTCCTTCAGGAAACTGGAGACAGCCAAGCTTGGGGATCTAGGTTTAGGGAGAGAGCTTGAGCTGGGTTTCTGTTCCATTACTCTTCCCAGAGTTACCATAAAAGTCAAGCCCCATGTGGCAGGGTGGACTAGATCTGGAGGCCCCTTGCTGGAGACTTTGTGATTCTCCATCCCCCTGCCCCAGAATAGAGCAGCGAGAAGTCCTTCAGGCAGCCTAGAGTGGCTACAGAAGAGTGGCCAATCAGAGGGGCTGCTGGAGTGACCAAGGAGGGACCAGAAGGGCCCTATATAAGACAAGCAGCAGAGCAGAGAAGTGCAGTTGCTGTGTGAAGCTTGATGAGGGAGGACTGGGTGTCTGGCTGGCCAGACGAACAGCAGGACTGCGGATAGCTCACTGCAGAGAGTTCACCAGATAGAACTGAGCCCAGCGGAGGTCGCCAAAGACCATGTGCCTAGCTGTCTGGATAGAGTAGCAGCAGGACCATGAAAAGGTCAGTTTGGGCAGGCTGAGCCCAGGATCTGCCAGACCAAGCGAGAGTACCAAGATAGGGCCTGCTGGTCTGGTGGCAGACTGAGCCTAGGGAGGGCTGCTGAAAAGGACACCAGCTGAGGGTACTGAGATGGGCCCTGGCTGGATGTTTGAAGAAGGCAGTGCCTCAGGGAAGAAGCCTTAGAACTATGACCTCATACAAGGGTTGAAAAAGAGCTTTGACTGTATACTCTGGAAGGGGGGACAGCATGTGCGGCTCAGCCGGAGGGCTGACCTGCCAAAGACCAGCCGAGAGGACCACCAGTCAGGGGGTGCTTGCGGGAGGCAGGTTCCACCCTGATGTAAGACCAAAAAACAAAAGCAGGCTCATATTTCAGAGAAAGGGGGCCACCCACAAGAGGTGGGTGATGCCCCAGTGAAAAGAACTGTTTGCTGGCACTATTGGACAGAGAAAAGAGGGGCATGCATGAGAGGTGGGTGCTGACCCTGTTACAGCCCAGAAGAAGGAACAGTTGACATGTGGAGTGGATACAGAGCAGGGTAGGAATGCCAACTGCTCACTCAATGCATTCAACATGAGTTGACGTGCTGTTGAAAAATCTCACCTTCCTCAGGCCACCTCAGCAAAAGGAGGGGGGAACATCCCTGGGTGCATCCAGTGCAGGCTGACATGGGCATCTTGTCCTTTCTGTCCTTGCCATGTTCTTGTCTCTTTCTCCATTGAAGGCCACTCAGTCTTCACCTCAGCCATAATCATGAGAGCCTGCTCCACTGTAGCTGCTTTCAGTCTCTCTGAGCCATATTAAATTTCACCAAGTCATTCTCTGTTTTGAGAGTAATAAAGTTTTTGCAAATTGCCCATTTTTCAACCCTATTGAATAAGACTCTCTAGTAACCTAATACAACCCTGTGCCAAACAGCAGGCACTCCAACATTGTCTGCTGAATGATGGAGAGATTGTTCCCCCAGGACTATGGCTGGTCTCAGCAGACATCATAGGTCTTTCCTCCACAAACTGGGTGTCTGTAAAAAAGAGGCGTCCATGAGCAGCCTAGAATAGAGAGGCAGAGTGAAGCCAAGCACAAAAGAGGGGTAAGACGTGCCAACACAGAGCCTTCAGACCAACTGGCACAGCTATAGCACCCGCTCTGCTACCATGGCAAAGGCTCAGCTCCAGTGCTAGGAGCGCAGGGGTGGCTGCTCTGGTTCACACTGTTCAGTGAAACAATTAATACAATCAATTACATTTCAAGAATGTCTTGTCGTGTGAATCATTGGACCATTAACCTGAACAGCCCCAGTGCATAGTCCAACACCGTCAACACTGCCTGACTAATCCCCAAGGGAGTAATTAAAAAAAAATCACATGGAGGAATGTGTAATGCATTATCGGATCCTAATAAATACAGCATCCCTCTAGTGCACTGACAGTGACTTAGAAAGGAGTTGCTAGATATGGTGGGGGAGGGAAGGAGAGAGGTGGGATTTGTCGCTGCTAATACTATGCTATTAATTTACAGAACAACATTCATGCTCCTTTTATCCCTTTGTACCATGAGAGAGGCTTACAATGTGGCTCTGAAGTGAAGGAGCTAAGCTATTTAGCACCCCATTTAAGTAGTGCAATTAACACAGTACAAGCAACCAACTTCCGCTATATAGGTTGTAGACTCGCTTGCAGGGAGACAGCACACAGTGACCAAACATAAGACCCCTAATAACTATGAGTACGTAGACACAGAGGCATCTTGTCTAACTGGGCTAGCAACAAGTACTCCAGGGTTCCATTTCCAGCTTGGCTACTGGTTCTGTTGTCATTCTGGGTAAGTCACTTAACATCCTGCCTCAGTTTCCCATCTACTGATACTCTCTGGGTATTAGAGTAGCAGCCGTGTATTGGGTATTGAGTATCAGAGGGGCAGCTGTGTTAGTCTGGATCTGTAAAAAGCAACAAAGAGTTCTGTGGCACCTTATAGACTAACAGACGTATCGGAGCATAAGCTTTCGTGGGTGAGTGCCCACTTCGTCAGACATACTGAGAGTAGAAATTAATGTTTGTACAGGGTTTTGGAGCTACCGGATCCTAGGCAATGCTAACCGTTATCAAGGTAGGTTTAAAAGAGCAAGTACAGAAGAACAGGTTGTAGCACTAGAAGAAGCACAATCACCTTGTCTGCCCTCGTTTGACAGGGCCTCATCCAAGAGGCAGATCTTGAAGTGGGGTGGCCAATGATAAAAGTAGGAAATAAATTGCTTTAAATCTTGGGCTGAGCTTATCTAACAACAGCTGAGGGGGTGGTTTTGTTTGCTGTCTAGGGAAACACTCAGGTCATCTTTGGAGGTCTTCATTTAATCTGGGTAATGAATATCTGACGTACATTGTGAAGGGAATGAAGTAGCCATCAAAAATCTAGAAACTAGGATAGTATTTTACTATAGTTCCTGGTGGCAGATATAATCAAATAAATAAACTCCCTCCTTTCTGCTTTCTGCTTTATCCATCAACATTGAATCTACTCTTATTCTGGGTCAATATATTCTTCAGTAAATCATGGAAGTTTGAGATACAAAAGGCTGTTAGGGCATTTAGTCCATCCCTGGACCCCTGCAGCATAGAACTCTTCCTGCAGGCTCCACCTACATTAACCTTGTTGCATTGTCACTGATGGCTTGCAGGGTAAAAGCACTGTCAGTGTTCCTGGCTTGTTGCGCTTAGGAAATCCTACAAAGGCCCAGCACCCTGTCAGCCCCCTCCCTGCACTTCCGCAGAATCCACTGAGGAAATATTTCTGAGCTGGCAGCCGATTACCTTTCAATGGTAGAAGTGACTGACAGTGGGTGCACATGCAAAATTCCAGCATCAGCTGGCCAACTGTGATAGCTCTTTGCCATACCACAGTTTTTCCCCTGCTCTGCTACTAGGACACTTGTTGACTAAGCAGCTCTTTTTATTTATTTATTTATTTAATTTATTTTTATATATATATATAAACCTTCATTCTAGGCTTTAAAAAGCTGTTTCTCAAACCCCAAGTGTATCTGCTTTTTTAAATTATAAACTAGGCTGCAACTAAATTAAACTACAGATAAACTTCTTCCAGTATCTTACTTGGTGCTTATTGTCTGTTAATCTGTGTATATTTACTGTGTGAGGTGAATGATTTTCAGTAATCCTAGTTACCTACCTTATGGCTAGCCAGGTGTGCAGAGTGCAGGTCGCCTGCCAGGCCAAGTCTCCCAAGCTCTTCTGCAAATGGAGAGCTACTGTATTAGCAAAAGACAAAAACAAACACAAAAGGAGAAATTGTAGCTCCATCAGGAATAAGTGTTAACCATGACTACATCTGAATATTATGCTTTCGTATGGTAGTAATGAGGTAATTGCACTGAATTATAGTACAGTGGCAGAAAGAATCACAACAGAGTCTCAAAGCCTCCCTCTCTCTCTCTCTCTCCCTCCATTCCTCCCATCCCCCCCATAAAATGTTTGTTTAGTTTCAGATCAAATAGCTCAACTTGGTGCTGAAGCCAAAGCTTTAGGGCAAGCACCTGGCTCTGATCCTCTTGGCCCTGGAAAACAAGCAGGATTTTTCAGGTCACTTTAGGTTGATGTAAAGTTTAAGAATAAATTAAAAAAAAATCCCCTGCCCCCATGAGTTCAGACTTTAAAGGTATCTTCACCAGTGAGTCCCTGGGAGGGTGAACCAGTAGTAGCTGATGTGACGTTGCACTCAATATGCTTTATGAAAATATGCTTATGAATGTGACTATGATGTAACATATGGAATATGCTTTAAGGTCTCTTGTAAGGTATCATAACAAAGCTTATAATCTACTTAATGTGTTCATCCTATTTGTTTGCATTTATTATTTCTCTGTCTGGAGTTAGGAGAATAAGATATAAACTTGTATTACTGATGTAAACATATTAAGTGGAAGCCATTAAGGGTGCTTTAGAATCAATAAACTGTAAATGGCTCTAAAAAAAGAAGAACAGGAGTACTTGTGGCACCTTAGAGACTAACACATTTATTAGAGCATAAGCTTTCGTGGACTACAGCCCACTTCTTCGGATGCATATAGGTATATGCATCCG
>NC_048314.1:25736206-25754642 GCF_013100865.1 Trachemys scripta elegans
AAACCTTCTTGTGTATGTGTGGACCAGCCCACGGTGAATGGAGACTAGGGGTCTTACAGTGACATGTGACCATGTCACCTGATAATGAAATCCGTCTTAAATTTGGTACTTTTCCATTTAGAAGGAGGGATGGGGACTCAGAGAGACAAAAGATTCCCACCTTGTGCCAAAGGTATGAAAGGGGGTGGAGCAGGACAAAGGGTCAGCCAGTCATGAGACAGCCCCTGCTTACCACCTGAGATGTCTGCTGGAACTAACAAGGACTGTACCAGGGGAAAGAATTGAGCCCAGACTAGGAAGGAGTCTAGTTTGTGAAAGAAGCTTATTGGAACATCTCTGAGGGTGAGATAATACCTGTAATCAGTTTCTTAATATATTAGGCATAGACTTGCACATTTTTGTTTTATTCTGCTTGGTGATTTACTTTGTTTTGTCTGTTCTTACTTGAAACCACTTAAATCCTATTTTTTATACTTAATAAAATCACAAGGCAGGGTTCTGGAGTCTCAAGCTGGCAGGGAAAACGGGCTCAGAGGTAATTTCAGCACATCAAGTGACAGTCCCAAGGGGATCTCTGTGACCGAACCCATCACAGTTGAACCTCCAGAACAATCAGGGAGCCCCTCATACCAATTCCATTCTTAGAGAACCCAGCTCCCATCTGTACATGTGCACAGGAAAGGCAGGGAAACCAAGAGAGACAGACACAAACAGCCTCGGAGGCAATAAAGTTTTCACCAGAAGAACTCTTTATTAGGGCTGTTGATTAATCGCAGTTAACTCCCACAATTAACTCAAATTAATCACAATTAATCACAGTTTTAATCGCACTGTTAAACAATAGAATACCAATTTAAATGTATTACATATTTTAGATGTTTTTCTACACTTTCATATATATTGTATTCTGTGTTATAATTGAAATCAAAGTGTATGTTATTTTTTATTATAAATATTTGCACTGTAAAAATTATAAATAAAATAAATAGTATTTTTCAATTCACCTCATACAAGTACTGTAGTGCAATCTCTTTGTTGTGAAATTGCAACTTACAATGTAGATTTTTTTTTGTTACATAACTGCACTCAAAAACAAAACAATGTAAAACTTCAGAGCCTACAAGTCCACTCAGTTCTACTTCTTGTTCAGCCAATTGCTAAGACAAACAAGTTTATTTACATTTACAGGAGATAATGCTGCCCTCTTCTTATTTACAATGTCACCAGAAAGTGAGAATCAGTATTTGCATGGCACTTTTGTACCGGCATTGCAAGGTATTTACATGCCAGATATGCTAAACATTCGTATGACTCTTCATGTTTCGGCCACCATTCCAGAGGACATGCTTCCATGCTGATGATGCTCATTAAAAAAAATGAGTTAATTAAATTTGTGACTGAACTCCTTGGGGAGAATTGTATGTCTCCTGCTCTGTGTTTTACCCACCTTCTGCCATATATTTCATGTTATAGCAGTCTCAGATGATAACCCAGCACATGTTGTTCATTTTAACAACACTTTCACTGCAGATCTGACAAAACGCAAAGAAGGTACCAATGTGAGATTTCTAAAGATAGCTACAGCACTCAACCCAAGGTTTAAGAATCTGAAGTGCCTTCCAAAATCTGAGAGGGACGAGATGTGGAGCATGCTTTCAGATGTCTTAAAAGAGCAACACTCCGATGCAGAAACTACAGAACTCGAACCACCAACATAGATGCTGGTGGCATCTGACTCAGATAATGAAAATGAACATGCATCAGTCTGAACTGCTTTGGATTGTTATCGAGCAGAACCTGTCATCAGCATAGACGCATGTCCCCTGGAATAATGGTTGAAGCATGAAGGGACATGTGAATCTTTAGCGCATCTGGCATGTAAATATCTTGCAACACTGGATACAACGGTGCCATGAGAATGCCTATTCTCACTTTCAGGTGACGTTGTAAACAAGAAATGGGCAGCATTATCTCCTGCAAATGTAAACAAACTTGTTTGTCTGAGTAATTGGCTGACCAAGAAATAGGCTCTAAAATTTTACATTGTTTTATTTTTGAATGCAGTTATTTTTTGAATATAATTCTACATTTGTAAGTTCAACTTTCATGATAAAGAGCTTGCACTACAGTACTTGTATTAGGTGAATTGAAAAATACTATTTCTTTTTTTTTACAGTGCAAATACTTGTAATCAACAATAAATCTTTGTATTCTGTGTAGTGTTGTAACTGAAATCACTATATTTGAAAATGTAGAAAACATCCAAAAATATTTAAATAAATGGTATTCTATTGTTTAACAGCACGATTAATCGCGATTAATTTTTTTAATCGCTTGACTGCCCTACTCTTGATATAATGTAGTATGGCACTCAGCTCCCATGGGGACGAACACCACAAAAACACCTAGGGAGATAGACACAGCAGAGTGAGGATGAGGTGTAATTCCCACACTGCAGCTTCTTGACTGTATCTCAATGATCAGGAACTGCCCTGGAATCAAGTGGCACCTGCTTTCCATGTATTCCCTCTCTGCCTGCACTGGACCCACAAGAGGAATGTTATGCTGAGCAAGCATCTGACATTCAGAAGAGAACAGTCTATCCTGTGCTGTGACTTGGCAATATGGACACTGTCATTAGTCATTATCACACAGTGACAATGAGAGAGAGATGATGTTCAGGTTAGTGACCCTGCATGCCCCCAATAACAGCTAGCACTGATTATGCAAGATGAAGCATTGTTGGCTGGTTGCAAAATAAACTTAGTGGAGGGCACACTTTATAAACTTAAACTCATGAAAATACATGAATAATAAATAAATTACTCCTCTGCTCTTCCTGCCCCCTGCCTTTAGGCAGGGTAGCCATGGTGAGAAGAGGGGAAAGAAGTTACAGAACAGCAATGAGGATATGATAAAAAATAGAGATGATTTTTTTCTGAGAATGAGAAGTACATTAAATAACCTTCATCTCCAATAGGATAAGAAATCTAATGCCAGCTTAAGTAACTTAAAAGTTGTTAGCAGTTATATATTACTGGCAACGTATTTTACACTAGGCAGCTATGAAAAAAAGTCATAAAAATGCAATTAAATGTCTGAACTGTTGCTATTTTGGAAATTAAAACAACACACAGTATCCTTGCTGCAGCTTATATTACTTACTTATGACTTGTGCACAGTTATTTTCACCAGTTTAACCATGCTTCTTTTCCATAAAAATCTGTTGTTAATGGGTCACTGGGGAACTCTGAAAATAACAAGATCTTTAATAAAAAAATTAATAACAGTGAAAGCAAACTCAAGTTAGAAAGGCTGCTTAGAATACATTAAAGGTTCTATTTTGAAAGAAAAATATTTGCATAGAAAACCTCCACTGTTTGATTTTCCACACAGCACTGTGCAGCAGGTAAATCAAAACCACTATTCTTCACAAGAAAAAGGGGGAAAGGGGCAATCTTCAGAAGGGGCACAGCATATCACTTCTGGAGGTCACTGAAAACACTGCAGGTTGGTCTTGCTGCTACTGAGGTTCTGAAATAAATTATTTCTTGTGATACAGTAATGTAAAATAGTAAGACCTGCCAACTAATAAATCAGTTACATGACAATTGTTTTTACATTTAGACTCATCTGGTCCTTAAAACTTCTAATGGCAGCACTGCTTTCATCTGCTTAGCCAGAAAAGTATTCAGCAGTTGATTCATTTGAGGGACCAGCCTGCTAGATAAGGGATATTCATTAAGAGACCCTGGAACTAAATCACACAAATGGAGCATGTTAATGTATGTTGCTTTCTGGCAGAATGCAGAGTTCTGCACCACTGTGTGTTCAAAAGCTAACGATATGCATTCCCCAGTGCTTAACATATAGAATTTGTCATGTATTTGTCAGACCAATGTGTCGGCATAGCCTTCATCTAGCTATACCCTGGACCTAGATTTAGAGTTGCCTCACACAACTTTAGAATTTCTGACATAAAATCTAGCTGTCAGGATAAGCAAACAAAACTCTGCAGGCTATTTTCCTGGTAGTCTGTGCTGTCACCTGTGCTTCCTTTGCTTTGCTTTGCTTCTCGTTCTCATGGACAGACTTCTGTTTGCCTAGTAGTTCCATGATCCTGTGATGCACTCATCAAAGGTTCAATTCCACTTGTGGTTCATGCCACAAAATTCCAAAACACTCCCACAATGATGTTAACAATGTTAGCACATGGAAGCAACATGCCCTAGTAGCTATTGATTGTATTATGGAACCAATTCAAGTAATTTTACCTAGGGACATATGAACAGCTCAGTGAAAACTCCTGCCTGATGTACATAAGCAGTCAGAAAAGCAGACAAGAGATGAATATTTATGGCATTTACCTGTGCACTCCGTACGCCTTCCATCATAGCAGCTTCCCTGTGCTGCTGCCTTTAAATGACTCTTTTAATAAAAATAAACTCTAGCTAAAGAGAAAGAGCTGGTTATTATATTCAAATAGGGTGATGCCATTCTATACACTGAGGGGATGCCCTCCCCTGGGACATTGTTCAGTCAGCCAATTCCATCAAAGATATGGCAGAAATGGGAAAGGGGCCAGAATGCTGAGAGCCTGGAACATTCCATGTGAGGAGGATTTAGCAGGTGGGAACACTAAGCTCAGGGCCAGACTGCGGGTTCCACCTATTTGTGTGGCAAGTGTAAGGGCCAAGTCAAATCGCAATACCTGCATTCAGGGGTGTACAGAGGCTGCTCCATCACTACAACCCTGAGGTGTACAGTCAGGGCTGGCTTCAGGGTTTTTGCCGCCCCAAGCAGCAAAAAGAAAAAGAAAAAAAAAGCCACGATTGTGATCTGCAGCAGCTCTACCGCCGCCGCTTCAGTCTTCGGCAGCAATTCGGTGGCTGGTCCTTCGCTCCAACAGGGAGTGAGGGACCCGCCGCTGAATTGCCGCCAAAGAGCCGGACGTGCCGCCCCTCTCTGTTGGCCGTCCCAAACACCCGCTTGCTGGGCTGGTGCCTGGAGCCGGCCCTGTGCACAGTGCCCAAAGCAGGGAAAGAGAAGTTGCGTCACTGTCCCCTCTCCACACACGTATAAGGAGCAGGCCGTTCCCTAAACAAGTATCAGGAGTGTGCTGTGTCCCAGGGAAGTGTTCTCTGTGCTTCCCAGGCATGTGACAGTCCATCCTGCTCTCTGCTCTGGGATGGACCTCAATAAAGGAATCTAACCCTCAGAGGGGACATCAGAGAGTTGTGTAAAGTAACACATGCTATAGAGAAGGTAAATCACATGTGCCTTTCCCCAATACACCAGGACATCCAGAAAAACTGAAAGGCGACATTTAAAATTGATCAAAGGAAATACTCTTTTTCTATATATATCCTTGATTAACCTATCACACTGCCATGTGATACCACTGAGACACTGAGCTTGACAGAACTCAAAAAAGGATTAGACACTTACATGGTTAATAAAAATATCTGCAGTTACAGTAGCTGAGATACAAATTATGCAAAACCACCCTCTTCGGGACATAGGACAAACACCAACTTCCCCCAGAGGCAAATTATTACCTAATGAGTTACATGTTCTGTACCTTCTTGCATAGCATCTGTCACTGTTTTTTGCAGGAGGTGGAAGACCAGACTAGATGAACCATTGGGCTGAGCAGTGTGGCTGTTCCCATGCCCTGCACACAGCTAAATCACTGTTTTAAGAATTCTGCTGAGTTCCAATTGTAACCCACACACCTCCTGGGTATGGTGTTTGTCCCCTCTAGTGGCACCGAGATCACTTAGAGATTAATGAGTCTGCTACAGCCTTAGTTAAGGGCCATGTGGCTTTCAGCTCATGCAGTAGAGGTCCCAGGTTCGATCCTGCCTGCCAATGACCGGGGTTTGTCAGCATTACAAAAGAGGGCTTTGTACAGGATTTCAAGTGGGAAATCGCTGATGCTCGGGACACACTTCCTCAGCTAGGAGCAGTTTGTAACCCACACACCTCCTGGGTGTGGTGTTCTGTGCTCTATAGTGGCACTGAGACCACTTAGAGATTAATAACTCTGCTACAGCCTTTGATAAGGGCCATGTGGCTTTTGGCTCATATATTTAGCTCCAGAGGTCCCAGGTTCAATCCCGCCCACCGATGATCGGGGTTTGTCGGCGTTACACAATGAAGGCTTAACACCTTGCGATTGGATTGTTTGTTTTAAAGTCAGCCTATCTGTCTCCAGATTTCTAGACCCATGATTGGATCGGATCATTCAGATTCAGTGACCTCTCCAGTGCAGTACAAACATCCGGGAATCTGTTCCATCCTGCTTTTGCCTGTATTCACTCGGCTCTGACCATAAGCATGGCAGGCTTTCATGCAGTGTGTATCTCAGAAGCAGCACACCGTAGATATGAAGCCAAAGAACAGCCAGTTTTGGAGATAGCGAGGAAGCCAGAGGGGAAAAGGTTTCTATTTCACACTGCTAACAACCTTTCTGCATTTCTTTAGCAGGCTGTGATAACTGGTGGGATATTGTCACTCACTTCCCAACAGGCCATTAATGCTTAATTCTTCTTCTTCTTTGCTGCTGATTCCAACCTAAGATGTCTGGATCTTATTGGGGGTTGATGTGAGCTGACTAAATTTCCCTGCTGCTAAAAATCCTGGAGTCTACAGAACAAATATGAAATGACCACAAGATGCTGACCCAAGGGAATATATATATAAAAACAGAGCAAAAGCCCTTGATGGCTTTTCTAGCTCTGAGCCTCACAGCTATTCCCATTGCAGATGCTGCTGCCTTCCTCAGCATAGAAAATGTAAGTGCGAGGAATATGAGACAGGACCAAGGGCTGGGAAATATCAGTCAGTAGGTCTCTCAGTATGCCCAGAGGAACCACATAGAGTATGAGTTCCACTTAGGGAAGTGCTGGAAGCAAAGTCTGCTGCAGGAATAAATCAGTGGCCATTGCGAGGTGAGTAACAGTCTAACTGCTTTCCCATCGCTCAGCTGTGGTAGGAAACACGAGCAGCTGTAGATGCATTACACCCACTTACAGAGTTTGAAGAAGATTATAAGGGTTTGTTGCCACATTCTGCATGAGCCACCAAGACTAATAGTGTAGAACGCCTAGAGGCCAATCAGCAGGATGGAGTGATGGAGATGCAGCATCCCAAAGGGCTCCTGCAACACACAAAGGGGAAGAGCCACACAAGAGGGGCTTGAGGATTGATTAATTAATTCACTAAATCTTTCTGGGGCAAATGGAGCCGTTCTGTAACACGCTAATTCAACTTTTAAAATAAACCCTGTCCAGAGCTCCCATGAATACATTCTAGTGTGCAAGGCAGCATAGACACATGAGAGAACATTCATGGACAATGCACCATGCAAAGGACCATGAAAACAAGTGATAATATGCAGCTGAATAATGATGGTGGTACTCAAGGGCGACTGTATCTCTGTGGGAGCCTGTGGCCCCACACACTGAGCACTCCAGTCTCTCTTGTTGGACAGTATTTGTGAATGGAGCTGTATTTATGTTGTAAACCCAGCATTAAATTAAATGAAGTTATCACTCTCAAAAGACATTGCCCCTGGGGGTTAGTTTTTGTTTGTTTGCTTTACCACATTTCAGCGGTCATGCAACAGCAGAAAACAGGGGGGGTTGTTTGGTAGAAGAATACACAAGTTCCATGTTGTGATGAAAACAACTCAGCAAAGGAGGAATTCTCACACATCTGGGCTATTACAGCTCATCTTTATTATCCTAAATTGAAGGATCTTGGTGCGGAAGATATTTTAGAAACTAAAACTTCCTCTGCAGAGGTGCACGAAAAATAACGGTTATATTATTATTGTAGTTACCATTTGCATTATTATTTGTTTCTAGCAACACCTATAACGTGCTAAATACTATACAAATAAAAAAGAAGAAACGTTAATACAGGTGACCTAGAGGGGAAACAAGACTGCAGATTCTTGTATTGATCTCATGATCCATGAAGCTGCTAAAGATCTGAGTCTCATAACACTAGATGTAATAAGATGCACTTGGTAAGTACTTATACTTACACTACATGATAGAGCCAGAAAACCATCCACTGTTTTTAAAACTAAAGATTGCTGACAATTTTTATTTAGTCTAGCAGCATTGAATTCTAAGACCTGGGTCTTTGTTAACTGATGGCAGCCTCAGTGGATTCAGAGCAGAATGCTGGTACTGACAAAATTAAAAGATTAGAAGATCGTAAGTTATAGAAATGCTCTCTTGCACTCTCTCCGAAGAGCAATTTTGTGTAACTCAGAACTTTCTTAATACACAGAGAAGTAACTTGGTTAGCTAATGAAACTGACATCTGGTGCTCAGAAAGAGCCAAGAATGTTATTGTAGGGGTCACAAGGTGAGTTGCATAGTCACAGAATAAAACAAACCAGGAGATCGCATGTACAGAGTATCACATTTCTGAACATATCCTTGACATCCTGTCATATACAAATCACCACTATTATAAATGAGTCATAATAGCACTTCCCATTTTATGCTATGCTTTAATGTAGATTATTTCTCCAAGGAAATTCCTACTTCGAAGAGTTTTGAAGCTGTCCGTTTTTAAAACAACGTGTTCAATAACAATGGTAAAAGTTAACAATTTGAACCTCATTACAATGGTCACAAATCACAGTGTAGCCAAGGCAGTGGCCTCACATGAGACGACCAGCAAAAACCCAGCCACTTCCTCCTCTGTACATTTAAGGGTAACAGCAGCAGAGGTGATGGGTGGAACCTAAAGGGTTTGGTGGTGCAGTTTATAATGTGAGCATTCAGAAGTTTCAGTGCTTCTCCAGTGGCTTTCCACACATATCCAAACCTCTGCATCTGGAAGCCTCACTAGGTGTGCATGAATGATCAGACACTCCAGTGACGAGCACCATGAAAAAGACAGGCAATAAAGAGAGAAATAATGTCCAGCACTTCCTGGGTTAGTCAGCTCAGAACAGATTTTTCTTGCTGTGTGTTCTGCTCCTGTTTCCCCTCCCAGATGAAACCAATGAGTTATCGAGGTACCTGAGAATAAGGGTGAGCAAAACAATGCTGCTAAACTAAGGAAAGAGCCAACCAGAACCTTTGACCTTCCCTGCAGCTAAACCTGCCCTAGACCTGTCTGGAGATTTTGGTAAGTTCAGCTATGTTTCTCCTCTCGTCTCTCAGAAGCTTCCTCTGCAGAGATTCCCCAGAGGACACAGCATCCTGGAAAACTTCAAATCTCATGAAGTCTGGAGCTGCTCAGCTATGCTGTGCAAGTTTGGGGCACTACGGCATTGGAGGCCCCTGATATCTGAAACTCAATGCATGGTAGCAAACCCAGAACTGACACTTGCTGTTGCTGGTTGTAGGGGTTCCAACTCTCCAGGATTGTCCTGAAGTCTCCAGGAATTAAAGATTAATCTTTATTTAAAGATTATGTCATGTAATGAACCTTTCAGGAATACGTCCAACCAAAACTGGCAACCCTTGCTAGTTAGGTGGCTGTGGAGCTGCCATAGAAGGGCACTGCTTCTGCCAGAGGGCAGAGGGAAGCCTACCCACCAGTAAGGTTTGGAGTTTGGGCAGCTGGTTTGCCTAAGCATTTCCTCATCTGAATGGGAGGGCGGGAGAAATGCATGGCTCCTAGGCTGCTCCTACCACTGGCAAATTCTGCTTGTAAACCTTATATAAGTGCTGTAAGACTTGGGGGTTCAGCTGACATTTTGGACGAGGTCTTTATTCAGTCATCACAGAACTCTGAGACAATGCCTCATCCTCAACTCAGTGGGGCTTCTCAGCTGCCATGTCTGTCTATTACATTGAAAAATGTGTGCAAATATCCAGCATTGCCAAACCCATATGTTCAAAACCACAAGACAGGCCACCAAAAATCAAGATAATTTTAATGTAATAAAGGATGTATTCTTTTTATTTTCCTTGTGGATTCTGAAGCTTCAGGGGGTCAAATCTGTCAAGCTTTTCTCCCCAACCATGAGGATTAGAAACTTACTTTTTTTAAATGAAAGCTAAGAGTCTCACATACACAACTCCATGACCTGTGACTTACACCAAAACTCCAGAAGTCAGGAGAATTAGCATCTGAAACTTCTCATCACTAGTCTAGATCACTGAAGAGCATGATGGCTACTTGAAATATGGAAAAGGCCAAAATGTGCATGCGCATTATATAATATTAAAAAAATTAGTGTTTGAACAACCTACAAGACATAGATGATTAAATACTACAGAAAATATATAGTCTATAGCCACATTGTTCTGTACATGGCAATTTAAATGAGGATTAGCAGAACTTCTTGAGATTCTGGTAGTTTATTAGGAATCGCTGTGGGTATTGATAATGGAGTCTTTCACACCTAGGTCCATTGGTTAAATCTATCCTAGTTCAACTGCAACCCCTCTTCCCCGAGGGGTGAATGCCCTATTCAGGGCAGCTGCATTCCACAGGCAAAAAGGGTGCAAACTGCAACCCCTGCAATGAGGGGGAAGAATCAGGGGCCATCTGTACATCTGCAACTGCTGCTGCTTCCTGCATGCACCTTCAGAAGCGAAATACTGTGCACAGCTTGGAAAATGGTGTATATCAGAGAGAGAGAGAGAGAGAAAGAGAGATGTCCATCCCAAGTGCATAGCTGATAGCATTTGAGAGACACTTATTGTGCTGTGTGTGTAGGGGTCACTTCCTTTGAATTGCTCATTGGAATTTTGGTTGCATTCTTCATTACTACATAAGATAAATATGCCATTGAGGAAACTTACTTTCTACTTCAGAGTTCCCCGTTGGCATTATGGAAGAAGGATAGTTTTGATTGTGTGTACTTGATACATTAGTTAAGTGGAAGTTGTCAGTTTTTCTCCATTATTGTAGTAGCTAGCATTGTATCTGAAGTTCCAGACTGTTGTTAGGAATGTCTGCCAGAAAGCTATATAAACTGGCTGCATACATTTTGGTCCCAATGCTGCAAGGCCTAAGAGACTGTCAACTTCTCATAACCCAAGCCTGTACCATACACAGTGAATTTCAGCCCAAGGTCACCAGGCATAGGATCAACATTAACTAGCACGACCCTCCTACCCAGAAATGTTTCCAACCTTCACTAGGGTCTTCATTAAAAAAAATACAATAAAGATGGGTTTAATGTAAAATATGTAAATAAAGTTTTCTGTGCATCTGCCATCTTTACAGCAGCCCCGCCCCCAATGGAAATCTGCCATGTCACCTGTGACAATACAGTTTCCTAGAAAATAAAAACATAATCCTGAAAACAGGTTTTAGGAAATGAAAGCAGAATATGGACACTAAATCTAGAGCAGTGTTCGCATCACAGGACGTGGACTGGGTCACTGAGAAACCCTCCCCTTTAATATTGAACCATGTGCAGATTACTATGGGGTTTTGATACATCCTACAATCAAACTTCACCTTCTAAAAGACAATTTGCAACCTCTAGTCAAAGCAGCTGGACAGTGCCAATAGGTCTGCTCCTCTGAACCCTGTGGCATATGCTGCTCTTAAATCTCAGCTTCCACCTAGCTCCTCTTGCCACTTCAGTCATTACTGCACTCCTCAGGAAAAGGAGAAAGTGACCCAGCAGCAGTGCCCTCCCTGCTGCTTTTTAAGGGGACACACACACAAATGAAATGGGCGCTCCCTCCACTTTTGCTTTCCTTTATGAGCAATAAATGTTGATTAACAAACAATCCTGCTCACTTATTTTTGCATAGTCCATATTATGCTTTCATTTCTAAATTCAGCACCCACCTACCATGACAACTGGTGCTATGGAAACCAATACAAGAAAAAGACTATTGGCCCCCACTGGCTGACACAACAATTGGATCTCTTACATTGATTTCCCCTGCAGAATCTGCACACACAGACTCAGTCCCACCCTTATCCCCAAGTGGTACTGTCCACCAGCAGAGGGACAGGGAACTACAGCAAACAATCCATTACCAGAGTCCCCCACTTGCTGACCAGACTTGTTTTGCTGTGTGTGGGTCCTACATGTTACCACAGGCAAGACTTGATCCAGGATCCTTGTATAGTGGAGGAAGCAGCTGTACTAAAAGAGCCAAAGGGGGCTGCCACTACATGCTCTGTTTCCCGTATCTATCTAATCTTTCTACCCCTCCACCCACCTAGCCTGATTGCTCTGGAGGGAAATAGCATGAACATCCGTAGAAAGGACTTCTGAAATGAATATGATGTAAAAATGTACTTTGAGCTCTTAAGTGTGTATAATTAGGGGAAACATACAGTGTGTGCTGCAAAGCAAGAAGAGCAAATTCCAGTAAGCAGAGGGAGAGCAAGTGTGGTTCAATATCTTTGGAATAAAAAACATCAAAATATAATACCAATGACTGCTTCTTCACAGACAGATGCTGGAGCAACTCAAGAGTGAATCTGGTGAGATTTTCTCCTCTGTAAGAGCCTCCGTTTTAAGTTCTATAACTTCTACTTAACCATGATTTGAAGAAAAGTATTTTCACAGAGAAATGGGATAGTTCCTTGTTAGAAATCAGCCCCACGAGGAGACCTATAGTCTGTCCAGAGCAAACACATTTTCAGTGCACTATGGTATTCTTCCTGCCTCGGGACTCTTCTGACATGAACAGAACCAGCGGGCCAGAGACTGAACAGCAAGCCAGAAAAACACAGGATATTTCTGATGATGGCCTAATAACACTCACCCCACAGATCTCTCACATTCATAGGAGTCATCTTATTTTCTAATTTCAGTTTCTCCTTTTGTGGCCCAGTCCTTTGCAGCCACTGCCATTGTTCAAGAAGAAAGGCCAATGCTTTATCAAAAAGCCTTTCTACCACCTGCCAAAGAAGTGACTGGAAAGAGTGCCATTGTTTGACATGGAAGAGGGAAACAGAGAACGCCCTTCTATGGGACTGAATAATGACAGCACAGAATCTACAGGAGACAAGATAAGAGAGCAGCTACTACAGTGATGAACGTGATATAAAAACCAATATAGGACAGACCCCTCCCACACTGTCTGCCTTGGGTCCCAGCTGAGAGTACCTGACACTCCATGGATCAAATTCTGCTCTCCATTACAAAGGCAGTTTCTGCCTGAACCCCATTAGTTAATAATTGGCTCATGGCTGAAGCATGAGGTTTTATAGCTTTCTCTGATCTTATATAACATAACTGTACATGTTGCATGTCTAACATTTTTTAAAATCCTTCCAAGAAGACTCAATGATATCTTGTGACAGTGAGTCCCACAGGATGATTATGGATAAAAAAGAGTTTCCTTTTATTAGTTGTATCTGTTCCCTTTTGTTTATGTTCCTTTGTTCTTGTATGATGAGAAAGGGTAAATAAGAGCACCCGACTGACCTTCTCTAGACCATTCATTATTTGCCTACCCTTATCATGTCCCCACTTTTCCAACTTTCATAGATTCATAGATTCATAGATTCTAGGACTGGAAGGGACCTCGAGAGGTCATCGAGTCCAGTCCCCTGCCCGCATGGCAGGACCAAATACTGTCTAGACCATCCCTGATAGACATTTATCTAACCTACTCTTAAATATCTCCAGAGATGGAGATTGCACAACCTCCCTAGGCAATTTATTCCAGTGTTTAACCACCCTGACAGTTAGGAACTTTTTCCTAATGTCCAACCTAGACCTCCCTTGCTGCAGTTTAAATCCATTGCTTCTTGTTCTATCCTTAGAGGCTAAGATGAACAGGTTTTCTCCCTCCTTATGACACCCTTTTAAATACCTGAAAAAACTTTCCCCCCAACTAAATAATTTCCATCTCTTCCCACAGGAAATTCTTGTCAGGCCTCTGAAAATTTTGTCACCCATCTCTGGACCCACTTCGATTTGTGCTATATAATTTTTGAGATACAGAGACAAGAGTTGAGCACAGTAATCCTGGTGAGTTCACAAACCCCTGAGTTACAGAAGGGCACTGTAATGTTTTCAGTATTATTGTCTACCCATTTTTATATGGCCTAGCTCTTTTTGCTATCCTTTCTTGATAATGCTCTAAGCACACAAAAAACTACTTGAATTCTGTACATCTTTATTTACTGTGCTCTCCCTCTGCTTATTTTACCTTATGTAAGAAACTTGAACTGATCTATGAACCATTTATACTCTCACATTAGGACAGTATTCTTGCCATTGCCAGCTCATTGTGATTGCAAAAGATCAAATTAAGGTAACAACAATGCTATTGCAATAGATTTGTTCCAGTTCTGTTGTGGTACCGTATATTCAATAATAGAAAAATGGTGACCACTGAATCTTACTGCTGTGGTATCACGATGTTCAGATTTCTACCAGGAGTGTGTGGGAATGTTCCTAATGCCATATCAGGCACTCAACATTCAAAACAACTACCAGTTTGCTAAGAAGTGAAAACGTCACTGTCTTAGGAACAAGGGTTTTTCAACATGTATTTGTACTGTTTTCCAGCTTCTTGGAATTTTAATTTCTGTCAGCATAGTGAATTTCTTAGTCTTTGACTGGCAAAAGCAGTAACCTTGATTGTGCATTTCCTTTACTTTTAAGGCTTGTGGTAGCAGGAACAACATTTAGGAAACCTTGTCTCCAGTGTCTGACAAAAAAAATCATTACACTTATGCTTATGTTACTTCAGAGCCATGTTCTTTACAAAATTCACACCTGAACCGCATAGCATTCCTTTGCTAATAACATGAGCTCATTTGAGTTTGTCTCCAACTGGAATTGTTTGAGAGAAATGACAGAGAAAAGCCTTTCCTGTAGCTATGTCCAAAAGAGCAAACTCTCATCCTCCGGAGCACAGTGCTGCAAACATCCCAGCCTTGTTTACTTGGTCACTTTGTGCCATTTTCCCTGGAGTTCTGGGAGCAAATACTGACCAGCAGCCAGCCATGGAAATTCAGGCATCAGAAATCCAGCCAGTTATGACAAAAGACGGTTACTCACCGTTGTAACTGTTGTTCTTCGAGATGTGTTGCTCATATCCATTCCATTAGGTGTGCGCGCGCCGCGTGCACGATCGTCGGAAGATTTTCTACCCTAGCAACACCGGCGGGTCGGCTGTGGAGCCCCCTAGAGTGGCGCCTTCATGGCGCTGAATATATACCCCAGCCGACCCGGCGCCCCCTCAGTTCCTTCTTGCCGGCTACTCCGACAGTGGGGACGGGGGGCGGGTTTGGAATGGATATGAGCAACACATCTCGAAGAACAACAGTTACAACGGTGAGTAACCGTCTTTTCTTCTTCGAGTGCTTGCTCATATCCATTCCATTAGGTGACTCCCAAGCCCAACTTAGGTGGTGGGGTCGGAGTGAGACATTGCTGTGTGCAAAACCGCTGACCCGAATGCAGCATCGTCCCTGGACTGTTGCACTAGTGCATAGTGAGCTGTAAACGTGTGGACTGATGACCAAACCGCCGCTCTACAAATGTCCTGTATCGGAACATGTGCCAGGAAAGCAGTCGAGGAGGCTTGGGCCCTCGTGGAGTGAGCGGTGAGGTGCGGTGCTGAGACACCTGCCAGGTCATAGCAAGTCCGTATGCAAGACGTAATCCAGGAGGATAGGCGTTGTGAGGAGACCGGTGAGCCTTTCATTCGGTCGGCCACTGCAACGAAGAGTTGCGTCGTCTTTCTAAAGTGCTTTGTGCGGTCAATATAGAAGGCCAGGGCCCTGCGTACGTCCAGGGAATGCAAACGTTGATCCTGGCGAGTGGCATGTGGTTTGGGATAAAAGACCGGGAGAAATATGTCCTGGTTGATATGAAATGGAGAAACCACCTTAGGGAGAAAGGCAGGATGTGGACGAAGCTGCACTTTATCCTTATGTAAAACTGTATAAGGGGGCTCGGATGTAAGCGCCCTGAGTTCAGAAACGCGCCTTGCTGAGGTGATGGCTACGAGGAAGGCTGTCTTCCAGGATAGGTACAGAAGTGAACAGGTGGCCAGTGGCTCGAATGGAGGACCTGTGAGCTTGGAGAGAACCAGGTTGAGGTCCCACGTCGGGACGGGCTGACGTTGTTGTGAGTACGTCCGGTCTAAGCCCTTGAGGAATCTAACGACCATCGGGTTAGAGAATACCGAGGACACGAGTTCCCCTGGGTGAAAGGCTGATATAGCAGCCAGGTGAACTCTGATTGAAGATATCGCCAACCCTTGCTGTTTTAGGGATAGGAGATATTCCAATATGAGAGGAATAGGTGCCTGTAACGGGGACGTGGCTCGTTGTTCGCACCAACAGGAGAACCGTTTCCACTTGGCCAGGTACGTGGTCCGTGTTGAGGGTTTTCTACTGCTCAGCAGAATCTGTTGGACAGAGTGCGAGCATTGCCACTCTGCCTGGGTAAACCATGGAGCAGCCACGCTGTGAGGTGGAGTGATTGCAGGTTGGGGTGACGCAGCCGACCGTGGTCCTGAGAAATGAGGTCCGGACATAATGGAAGCGGGATCGGTGTCTGAACCGATAGTTCCAACAGTGTGGTGTACCAATGTTGTCTCGGCCACGCTGGAGCGATCAGAATTACCTGTGCCTGGTCTCTGCGCAATTTGAGCAGTACCTTGTGGACCAGAGGAAACGGAGGGAAGGCATAAAACAGGTGGTCTTTCCAGGGAAGGAGAAACGCATCCGAGAGGGAGCCCGGAGCTCGACCTTGTAGGGAGCAGAACACGTGGCACTTCCTGTTGTCTCGAGATGCAAACAGGTCTATCTGGGGAAACCCCCACCTCCGGAAGATGGAATGTATGATATCCGGACGGATAGACCACTCGTGCGTCTGGAAGGACCTGCTGAGTCGGTCCGCTAGAGTGTTCTGGACTCCAGGGAGGAACGATGCCATGAGGTGGATTGAGTGGGCGATGCAAAAGTCCCACAGGCGAATGGCCTCTTGGCATAGAATTGACGAACGTGCTCCTCCTTGCTTGTTGATGTAAAACATGGCCGTGGTGTTTTCGATGAGAACTAACACACAACGGCCACGTAGGAGATTGAGGAATGCTTGGCACGCCAGGCGTACCGCCATCAGTTCCCGAACATTGATATGCAGGGGTAACTGGGGTGCAGTCCACAGTCCCTGGGTATGGTGTTCGTTGAGATGGGCGCCCCAACCCAGAGATGAAGCGTCTGTGACCAGGTGCAGAGACGGTTGTGGAGCGTGAAATGGCATCCCCTCGCAGACCACACTGTGATCTAGCCACCAGGTGAGGGAGGCCAGGACCGAGTTCGGGACCGTGACCACCATGTTCAGGCTGTCCCGATGTGGACGGTATATCGATGACACCCAGGTCTGGAGTGGGCGAAGCCGAAGTCTGGCATGCCTGGTTACGTATGTGCAGGAAGCCATGTGACCCAGCAGGGTAAGGCACGACCTCACCGTGGTGGTTGGGAAGGCCTGTAGCCCTTGAATGAGGCTCGTGATGGTGCCAAATCGGTTGTCTGGCAGGATGGCTTGTGCACGTCTGGAATCTAGAACTGCGCCGATGAAATCTATTCTCTGGGTAGGTTCTAGAGTGGATTTGTCCTTGTTGAGTAGGATGCCCAACTCATTGAATGTGTGCACTATTCTGTGGACGTGAGCTTGAACTTGCTCCTTGGTGCGACCGCGCACCAGCCAGTCGTCTAGGTACGGGAACACCTGTATCCCTTGCCGACGAAGGTACGCTGCCACGACAGCCATACATTTCGTGAACACTCTTGGGGCCGAGGATAGGCCGAAGGGAAGGATTGCAAATTGGTAGTGCACCGTGTTTACCATGAATCGCAGGAAGCGTCTGTGAGGTGGGTAAATTGAGATGTGAAAGTATGCGTCTTTCATGTCGAGGGCGGCGAACCAGTCTCCAGGATCGAGGGAAGGGATAATGGCCCCCAAAGAGACCATGCGGAACTTCAACTTTACTACGAATTTGTTGAGTCCGCGCAAGTCCAAGATGGGCCGCAGACCTCCTTTGGACTTGGGGATCAGGAAGTAACGGGAATAAAATCCCCTGCCCCTTAACTCTATCGGAACCTCCTCTATGGCCCCCATGGCCAGGAGCGTAGAAACCTCCTGTATAAGAAGTTGCTCGTGCGAAGGGTCCCTGAAGAGGGACGGGGAAGGGGGGTGGGAGGGGGGGATAGAAGAAAACTGGATAGCATATCCCCTCTCCACCGTGCGGAGGACCCAACGGTCCAAAGTTATGAGGGACCAAGCACGGTGGAAGTGGGAGAGACGATCCCGAAAGGAGGGGGCTGGATCCTGGGGGATGACTGGGGCGCCGTCCTCGACCGCACCTTCAAAAGTTCTGCCTGGGACCTGAAGGTGGTCTAGGTGGCCCCTGGTTCTGGCCGAGTTGAGGGCCAGTCCACCTTCTCCTACCACCTCGCCCTTGCCTCCGGGCCGAATCTTGTCTCTGACGAGGCGGGGGGGGGGGGGTAGAAG